>NC_143161.1:24301180-24497420 GCF_041381405.1 Jatropha curcas
GTCCTAATTGGGAAGAAATATAAAGCCGAAACAGTTTCCTATCTCCAAAAGATTTCTTACTTAATAAATATTCACTTTCCTAAACGAACACGAAGATATTCCAGAAAGTCTATATAAATAGAGAGACTAGCCGAAGTAAAAAAAAGGGAGCCATTCATTGTATATTCCATCTCTTGTTCTATTATTTTCTACATAGTTCTCTCTCTCTCTCTCCAAGACTTCAAGCATTCAAGATTTGTGTCAAGATTCAAGGAAGCATCCACGTTATTTGTTGCCTAGTTTTTATTTCTAAACTCTTAATCTTGTTTTTACTTTTCATTATTCACATTGATTATGGAATTATTTTCAAGTTTAATTGAGTTTTATTTAATTACTATGTCGAACTAAATTCTCGTACTAGGGATTTGATATAACTTAATTTCTTTTTTAATTTATAATATTAGATTTTCTTTTCTTTGTTCAAAGTATAATTTATTATTGAACTTTATGCTTCCAGGCAGAGTTTCTCCCCTGGATTGATTTATTTCATTAATCATTATCGGGAGAAGGGTTTTTGATATGAATAGGGTAATAAATTACACGAGAATAATAACTTGATGCGGAAGCTATATGGTTTGACTCATGGGGGTTTTCATAAGTTAATGACCTTAGGTTATGAATTTACAAAACAAACCAGAAGACTTAATGATTTAATTCATGTTTGATTGCGCTATTGGAAGATAGGTAATTAGACCGGATTAAAATAGCTAACAATACATCAGGAGAGCTTGTTAGTGATTTTAAGGTTGTTTTTCCTACTTGAACAATTAAAATTGATTAACGAACTAATGAAATAAATTGGATAGAATTAAGTGAAGTCAAAATCCCTAGTAGTTTTTAATCATTGATTTCTTTCCGTCAAATACTGTTGGTTGATTTCTTTTTGTTCTCTTTTATTTGTTTAATTTAATTTCTTAAAATAATTTCCCTTATTGCTGTTTAAATAATAGTAGGTTAACATAATTTTGGTACTTGGTATACAATTCCTGTGGATACGATACTCTACTCATTCTATATTACTTGTTGCGATTTCGTACACTTGTGAAAACCACTGTCAACGGCCCAGGTGTCCACTCAATCCTCCACCATGGACTTCTCTAATTAATTTTTCCTTGAGGGAAGATCGAGGGATGCATAGCCTATTTTCTTTGAAAAGGTACCCGTTATGCACTAAGAAACCGTCGGTAGGCTATTTAGCTTCAATCTTAACCTATATGTCAGCAAAGTCTTCATCTAAGACATATAAATATTTAAGAAATTCAAACCCCACAATCTCTTGCCTAATTGTAATCAACAAAGCTGTTCTCCTGCTCAAAGCATCCGCTACTGTGTTGCATGTACCCGATTTGTGTTTGATGACATAATGGAAAGCACCAAAATAAGTTACCCAACGTGCATGCATCTTGCTCACTTTCTTTTGAGTTTGAAAATGAGTTAAAGCCTGATGATCAGTGTAAATAATGAACTCACGCCCCAACAAATAGTGTTCCCAAGTCTTGAAAGCTCAAAAAACTGCATACAACTCTTGTTCATAAGTAGACCATTTCTGCCTAGCTTCATTTAACTTCTCACTAAAAAATGCAATAGGCTTTCTAGATTGAGACAAAACACCACTAATTCCAATCCCACAAGCATCACAATCAACCTTAAACAATTTATCAAAATCAGGTAAAGCAAGAATAGGGCCGGAAGTAAGCTTATCTTTAATTTCTTAGAAGCTCTTATTTGCAGCTTCAGTCCACACAAATTGTCGAACTCTCTCCTTCTTCAAGCAATCTATGATGGGAGCGATGATGCTGCTAAAGTTCTTAATGAACCGCCTATAGAAAGTAGCAAGACCAAGAAAGCTGCGAACTTCAGTGATGTTCTTGGGAATAGGCCAATTTCAAATGGCCTCAATCTTTCTGTCATCAACATGAATTCCTTTCGAGCTAATAATATATCCTAGAAATAGAATCTGCTCCATCATGAAGCTGCACTTCTTAAGGTTGATGTACAACTCATTTTTCTGCAAAGCATCCAACACCCGTTGAAGTTGTTGAAGGTGTTCTTTCTCGCTGTGACTGAAAATTAGGATGTCATCAAAATACACAACCATAAATTTGTGCAAGCAAGGACACAAAACTTGAGTCATAAGTCGTATGAATATGCTCAGTGCGTTAGTCAATCCAAGCGGCATAACCAACCACTCAGATAATACTTCATTGCTCTTGAAGTCTTCCATTCATCTCCTTCATTGATTTGGATTTGATGATACCCACTGCAAAGATCTATTTTAGAAAACACTATAGATCCTGACAGTTGGTCCAAAATGTCCTCTAGACGAGGAATAGGGAATCGATACTGCACCGTGATCTTGTTGACTACTCAATTATCAACACACATCCTCCAAGTTCCATCCTTTTTTGGTACTAATAAAGCAGGAACCCCACAAGGACTAATGCTCTCCCGGATGTGACCCTTCTTAAATAGTTCTTCTACCTTTTCTTGAAGGATTTGGCCCTCTTTTGGATTCATCTTATAATGGGGCAGGTTTGGTATCTTTGATCCAAGGATGAAATCAATCTGATGTTGAATGTCCCGTAAAGGTGGAAGTGTAGATGGTTCTTAAACTGCAGTGTGAAACTCATCTAGTAACTCTTTGACTGGTGGTGGTACTAGTGTCCCTTCATTAGAGAATGTATCTTGTTTGATCAGCAATGCCAATGCACCTCCGGACTTCTCAATTGCACCAGATAATTTTGCACATTAGAAGAAACAGTTACTATGGATTTCCCCTCCACTTTAGAAGCTTTGGCAGAAGATCCAGATGGTAGGACAACGATTTTCTTATTTTTCCAAGTGAACATGTCTGAGTTCTCTCTACCCTTGTGCAGTGCATCTACATCAAACTGCCATGGATGTCCTAATAGTGCCCCGTATGCATCCATATCCACAACATCACAATTGACACAGTGTGAGTACGACTTTCCCATTGAAATAGAAACCTTACAAACCCGGTTTACTTCAATTGTTGGACCCTCTTTAATCCACCCTACCTTGTACGGTGTAGGATGTGGTTCGTTGGGTAAATTTAGTTTTTCAACCAGCTGCTTGGCTATCAAATTCTCATAGCTATAACTCTCGATGATGAGTCAGCACACTGCTTCACCAACCTGACATTTGGCTTAGAAAATTTTTCTCTGTTGAGTTTTGCTTTCTTGTCTTGGAGAGCATAAAATTTTCTGAATAACAAACGTGATTTCACCTTCTTCTGAACTAGCCATAGATCCTTCATTTTCATCTTGTCCCTCTTCAACCTCAGGCACCTCATCAACTACATTAACCTGTCGATGCCCATCATTAGCCACCCTTCGCTCTAGATATATGTTAGATGTATGCCCCGATTTTCTACAACGATAACAATAGTCTCCGGTTGGCTTCTGATACAGATTTGACTTATTGTTTCTGTCTGCCATGGTTGGCTTTCCCGGGAGTCTTTCTTTTCTTTTGTTAAGGATTGTTATGAATTCTGGTTATTAATAGGAGTTACTGAACTTGAATTCTGTCCACCGAAATTTCTATTGAACTGTTGATTTCTGGATGAGTAGGATTGTCTAAAATTCTGATTTCGATTAGACGGTTGTAGAGGCTACTAGTTAATTCTATCTTCTGCACGTTTGGCCATCTCAATTGCAACTACCAAGGTGAAAATTGCAGCTACGCCCATCATACACATTATATCATGGTTCAGTCCCCTCTGATAATGAGCTACCTGCTAGGATTCAGTTTCACAATTGTCACAATGAGCCAGTAATCTCAAGAACTCTTCCGTATACTCATCAACCTTTTGGTTTCCTTAAAAATAGTCATGATACCTGTTATACAAAATTTGAGAGTGATCACTGGGAAGGAAAAGTTGCTCAATCATTTGTTTCATCAAAATCCAATCCCGCACAGGTTCAATCCTTCGACAATGGCGTTCATTTTGAATAGAAAGCCACCATGATGCTGCTCCTCCTTTCAGTTTGTAGGCCACGATGGAGACTTTACGTTCATCCTCAACATTCATAACCTCGAAGAATCATTCGACCTCCGCTAGCCAATCAAGAGTGCTTTCAATATCTAGTGATCCTGAGAAAGGTTGAAGGTCTACCTTTACTTTGTATCCATCATGAAAGTTTTCACAATTGTTTTTATAATCTCGGCCTCCATCATAATGATTTTGGCGCCTTGCATAATCTGGTTACTGCTGATTCGGCCTTGCTATTGCAGCTGCAGGTTGTAGCTTGCCTTGTTGAATGGCAAGGGTCAACTGTCGGATCTATTTGGTTAGCTCTTCAAACCTTGCCTCTATGGCGGTGAGTCATGTCTCATGATTATCGGCCATGGAGATATTTTTACCTTTCAGCTTTGATACAAACTGACGCAAAACGGTTACATGAATGGGAATAGACGTTTATACTACGTCAGGAGTTGTGATCAATGACGTTTGATCTGAAGAATAAAATAGAAAACTAAGATCTCAAAGAGGTTTATTAATATGAATAATGATCAAAGATAAATGAATGTATTCATAATACAAAATAATCTATTTATAGGTTTAGGTTTAAAACATTAAAACCCTAAAATAACACAAAAAATTGTAAATAGACAAAACCCTAGTAAGGGCGGCAGCACGGGCGTGCTAGGCATAGCACAGGCGTGCTTGAACTCTTAGGGGCTAGCATGGGGCATGCCTGACTTGACATAGGCGTGTTGGAACTTGAATCTTCATGGACTCATCGGCACGGGCATGTTAGACATGGCATGGGCGTACTAGGGCTTCCAGGGGCTAGCACGGGTAGGCTAGCTGTGGCACGGGCGTGCCTATGCTTCTTGGTCTTAGGCGTGTCTTGCGTCTTGAAATTTCAAAGTCTGGCATGGGCGTGCTGGATATAGCACGACCATGCTCCTTCTTGGATTTGCAGTGATTCAAGTCTTCCATATACTTAAGTGCCAGTTGCTCTGCATCAACATGTCACCTTAATTTCATGAGAAAAGATGCCATTATCCACATTGCATTTAATCCTTCCCATCTCCAGTTTCCTCCAAGTACTGCTATTATCCGAACCATACTGCAAAACCAAGCCTTTACCTATAATAACTTTAACATCCTATTAGTCCTTTAATTCATGTAAGGCATGAGACACAACAACAGTATATAGCATAGTCTTATTCCTTGATAGAAACTAATTTCGAAAATGCCATAGATAATAACCCAAGCTACAAAATTGAGCCATTAGACTAGCATTCATTTTTTCAATAGTAAAAAAGAATCAATGTCCAAACATGAAAAAATGAATATTTGTGATTTTTTTAACTTAGATATTTGTATTTTATATTTGGGCTTATTAGATGTTTGATTAATTGTGACCCAATTAATATTATCTTATATAATTAATTATTATTAGTTAAATAATTAAAAAGAAAGAGATAATGAGAAAGTGGGTTACAGTTAAGCAAAACAAGACACTTCTCAAGTAGTTATTCACGTACTGAGGGTGAGAGACCAAAGGAGCTAATGATGGGAACAACATAAAAAGCTCGACCAAATTCTTTGATGAATTCAAACCAAACAATTTCAACTTCAAGCAATCAATTTAATTTTCACAGCATTGTCTTCATTTTTTTTCTAGCACTGTTCATTTACTTTCTCTATAATTGCAATTTATTTCAATACAAGCAATCCAAGTTCACTTTTACAAATTCCTTTGTTCAATTTATTATAATTGCACAACTGGTGAAATGTATAACCGTGGATCCAAGATTTTGAAAAGGCTTATGAATCAGTCAATTTGAAGTTCTTACTGGATATGATGGGTTACATGGGGTTTGGATTTAAATGGATGTCATGGATAGCAGAATGTCTACGTAGTTCAACCTTATTGGTGTTAGTTAATGGCTCGCCAATAAATGAATTTTTTATGTCCAAAGGGTTAAAATAGGAAGATCCTTTATCTCCTTTTTTGTTTCTCATTATGGCGGAGAGTCTTAATATTTTAATTAATAATGCAACAAGAGGTGGTTGGCTTTTAGGAGTACCTATTGGTTATGCAGATATAGTTTTTCCCAGTTACAGTTTGCAGATGACTCTATAATCTTCAATTTAGCTAGTATGGAGCAGGTTCAAAATCTTAGGAGGCTATTGATATGCTTTCAATTGTTGTCAGGGTTGCGAATTAATTTTTCAAAAAGCAAGCTTTTTGGATTAAATATAGAGGAAGATGAACTACAACATTTAGATGGTTTTCTTAAGTGTTCAACAGGTAAACTACTAATGAGTTATCTAGGCATCCGCATTGGGTGTAGTCCAAGGAAGTCTAGTTCTTGGAAATCGGTGCTTGAGAGGTTCAAAGCCAAATTGGACCCATGGAAAGCTCAACATTTTTCTTTGGAAGCTAAAATTACAGTTATCAAGGTTGTCCTATCCTCTCTTCCATTATATGTCAATTTTTAAGGCTCCTAATGCAATAATAAATAAAATAGAAGCAATTCAAAGAAGTTTTTTTTGGAGTAAAGGCGTTGATGGAAAAAGACCTCTTAACTAGATTTCTTAGAGCTCTATTTGTTGAAGCAGAAAACGTGGAGGATTGGGAATTCAATCAGTTAGAAGAAAGAATTTGGCTTTTATGGGTAAGTGGTCGTGGAGATTCAAAAACGAGAAAGGTTTTCTATGGAAAAAAAAAATTATTGTTGCAAAATATAGCGAGGTGACTGCTTTAAATTTGGACAAGGAGTCAACTTTTTTTGGAGAAAAATCTCTCCTATTTAAAGAGATATTACTTTTATTGGCCATAATAATTATAATATTACTGAAATATTGAAATTTAGATTTCGTTGGATTATTGGTAATGGTTCTCTAATTTGTTTCTGGTTAGATCCTTGGTTGTTTGAATATCCCTTGTGGTCAATTTATCCTAGGTTGTTTTGACTTGCTAATAACAATAAAGCACTTGTCTCTAAATTGGGTTTCTTTCAAGAAGGCATTTAGAAATGGAAAATTGAATGGCTACGGGATCTAAAGAGCTTCAAAGAGCTTACTTGGGAGCAACTTCTTGCAAAATTAACTAGCATTGCTCTTCAACTAGAAAGAGAGGATAGAGTCATTTGGTCTTTTGACAAGAGTGGCTCTTTTTCCATTAAAAATTTTAGTTCTTTTTTAGAACAAAAAGAAGTGGGAGATACTGAACTTGACTTTAATTGTAAATTTTTGTGGTCTTTTTTATTGCTGGCTAAAATTTCAAGTTTTGTTCAGAGATGTTTCTTGCATAAAATTCCTTGCAGGTACAACTTACTTTATAGGAATATTCTTCATGATTTGAATGCAAGCTTATGTCCATTATGTATGAGAGAAGTTGAGAAAGTGGTCCATTGCCTACTTAGTTGCATGGTTGTGTCTAAGGTATGGATCTTAATCTTAAGATGGTGAGAAATTTCAGATGTTCTTCCTTGCACCGTAATTCTTCTTAGATAGCAGTGGGATAATTTGCTAGCTTTGAATGGGAAGACTGACATTTGGAATGTTATTCTTTTTATTTCCCTATGGTCTATTTGGTTGAGAAGAAACAGAGTTATCCTTTCAAATGAAGATGTGGATGTGTTGAAACTTCTAGACATTATCAAGATGAAGAGCTTTGAAATTCTGAAAGCTAAATGCCAGTCTTTTTGCTTCTCTTTTTCTAACTGTAGCTCTTTTCCATTGCTTGTATGCTTTTCATTAGTTAGATGTGGTGCAAGAAAGAGTCGTGTTCCTTTATTGGAGGAGTGGGTAAGTTCACTTGATGATTTTTTAAAATTAATGTTGATGGTTCTGCTCAGTGGCAGATCCATTCAGTAAAAAGAGGGGTCAATTGACGCCTCTTTTTTTTCAGAATTTATATATATATATATATATTCAATTTATTTATGTCTTGACCCCTCTTTTTTAGAAAATTGTGTATTGACCCTGGAAAAAAATAATCCTAGATTCGCCACTAGTTCTGCTATCGGAAAGCTAGGCCCAACGGATATCGGAGGAGTTTTAGGAAATTCTTCAGGCATAGTTAATTACATGCGGTGGGTATATTAGACTCTGATGAAGCTAAATTGTTGGTATTGTTTGAAGCTATTCAGATTTTTTTTTTCCTCTTCTTTGAGATCTTGTTCTTTGATAATTGAATCGGACTCTAAAAATGCAATAGGTTGGATGTTGCATAAGGAGAAAAGGCCATGGAAATGGTGAAAATTGTTCAACAAGTTGGATGAGATGGTGTTATCGTGTTTCCTATATTTGTTTTGCTCGTATCAGGAGATCTAAAAATCATTTTGTAGATTTCCTAGCTAAGAAAGGGGTGAATGCTGTAGAAAGTTTTCTTGCTTGCTTATAATGTTGTGGGCTTTATTTGTTTACTCTTACCTCAAGAGTGAATGATTTAAGCTTATCATAGTTGTTTTCAGTTGTTTTCTGGGTTTTATTTAACTGATTCAGGTCTTAGTTTGAGTGGATTGGGAAAGCTTATTGGCTTAGCTTAGATTCCTAAATTAGTTAAGCTTTTTCTCAATTTTTTCTTTTCTAATAATAGTAAGAAATTTATTTACTGATAAAAAAAATCACCAACCACTCCTTTGCACTCTGAGTTTCACCATTGAAAGATTTTGAGTAAAATTTACTGAGTTTTATTGAATCAGTGGATGGTTTCGTGCATGTGGAGTGCAGTCTCACTTCTCAGACTACTTTGAAAGGTAAGAAATTTTGAAGTTATAAACTTTTCATCTTTCTCGTGCTCTGTTTCAATGATACATGGTCTATTTTTAAAAAATTTTTTTGTTGTTTTAAGCATGTTGATTGAAAAATCTATCATCTTGCATATTATGAGATTAAGTTTCAAAGTTCATAGAAGAAGAGCAAAACATTTTTGGGGTTTTTCATAGAGATATAAAGGTGTTTTGCTTGAGTAATGATCTTCTTTTTTTTATTATATTATAAAACTTATTTATGTTGGTTCATATGCACTAGGGTGAGAAAATTATGTTTCCAGGGTTTTACTCATATAGTTTGAATAATATGATTACAACTTGTGGGCTAATTTTTTGTTTCTTTGAATCTAAGTACATGAAATGGCTCTTCCTAAGTGGTATACACTTGAGGTGAAATACGGAGATGAAGAAGGATTTGCATACAATGTTGACCTTGATAAGCTTTCTTATCTAAGTGTACTGGAATGTGTGTGCAAATTATTTGGAATTGGAACAGCCGTAGTTGAGATTAAGGCTAGGATATGGGTATCGGCATAGAGAATGATGATGACATTTATGTTATGTTTGAGATATTAAAGCATATTGCAGTTGTGCCATTGCGGGTGACTAGAGTTGTACATCCACAGAATGTTGTCATGCCTCCTGAGATAGGAAGTCAGGTGGTAGATAACTGAGAGGTTAGTGGAGTCATTCACCTAATTCCTAACTAGGAATTCCCTCTTGAGACTAAATTTCCACATCTCCTTCCACCAAATCTTAAAGAGAAAAGTGGATAGACCTAGAGATAGAAGAACAAGGTAAGAAGGTGAGCAAGCAACCAAGAGGTGCCAAGAGATCATGCATTGTCAAATGTTACATATGCAAGTAGCCTGGTCATAATAAGATAACCTCTAAAAAAGCCCCATTAGCCAGTTCACATGTAATATAGTGTCCTTTAGATTCATGTGTTTTTTTTTTTTTTTTTTTTACCTTTCTAGTATGCAACTACACTTTTTTTTATTGTTATGCAGAGAAGCAAGAGTAGTGTGTAAAGAGAAGGAAAAAAAAATCTAACAAAGGTAGAAATCAAGCAAGTACTAGTGCTGAAGTGTAGAAGCACATAAGATATTTTGAAATTTTTTGTATTTTCACTCAAGACAAAAGAAATAACAGACATTTTTTATATTTTCACATTTATTAACTTTTGATATTTTTAAAGCCTTAAAATTGGATATTGAAAAGCTAAAATCTATTTGCACCCCTTTAGTAGGTCTTGTAGAAAAATAACTCCAAATAAAAGGATCCATTGAACCATCAATGGAATTGGGTGATAAAGAACATACAAAAATCTTTTGAGCAGACTTTATAATGGTGGACATTCCGTTCTAATACAATGACATCATTGGGCGACCATTAGTATATGATTTAAATGCTTGTAAATCTATAAAATTCTTAACCTTAAAATTTCCATTTAATGGTGAAATTGCAATAGTAAGAAGAGATCAAAGACCAACTAGAGAAACCTATATGGTTGTTTGAAGGGTTCACAGCATTTGTTGCCCACCCTAATTGCAGAATAAGATGGAGCAAAAGAACAACAATATAACAATACTTACAGAAAAAGGGTTACAGTTCATGCTATCGAAAATAGCACTTTCCTCCATAGAATCAACATAGTTCCAATCTTGTGCCAAAAGAGAAAATTTGGCTAAGTCCTTACTTACTGGACTTTAGGTACATGATGCGAAGGCTCCATGTGTAGCCTTGATATATTCCTCCACATTTGGCCGAGCAGCATCTTCTACAATTTTTATTCAAGTCCTTTTCTTCCTTCTAGAAAGAGGACCTCATCCTCAGCAGTGATATTGATAACTTCCACCTCTAGATGGGATGCCACTAAAGCATTCTAGTTGGCAGTTTCATTAAGAATAACCTCTAATTGGGGAGGTGCAAAAACTTCCAGATTAAGTAGATCAAGGTGGGAATAGAGGAAGGGGTGGTAGTGGGCCAAGTTATCAATGAAGAAATTTCTATGTTTTCATCCTCTTCATCCCTAAGAACCAGGCCTCCAGTTTCTTTTTAGGTTGAGCAGAAGTTTTACTCTCCCTTTTCTTTTTCCTTTTCTCTTCTATTTTTCTTGCAAAGTCACTGCTAGTCATATCTACAGAACAAAATAGAGTGTTAAAAGTCAGTTAAAGATTGCACGAACAACAAAGTTATATGCCAGATACCTTCTTGAGTTTTTCTTATGTATAAACGCTTTTCCGAGCGAATCACATAGTACTTTAAAGCAAGCAAACCCTGGATATGGATGGGTTTCTTAGTTATTTAGCAAGGGTCTCTATGCTCATCTTCTCTTTGTCAATCAAAAACCTATCCTTACGAAAGAATGGGGTGACTCTAGACCAACGAGTGCTCACCCCAAAGTCTAATAGGCTCTTTACAGTGAAAAACTTCTCCTTACAACTTCCTTTTAAGTAACCGGTCATTCTTTCAAAAACGCAAAAATGGCCCCGAGCAGATAAATGAGGATGGTCATCCTTTTCACGATTTGTCAAACAATATAATTCATTTAAGTGAAAACTCTAAGTTAGCCTAGCGAGCAAAAATGCTTAATCCTAGCACTATTCTAATGCTAATTGGATGAGCTGAGAAACAGTAATACCGAGCCGGTTGAGGTAATTACATAAGTCTTCTTGTAAGGGAAGTCAAACATCGGCTCTTAAATCCTCCTCATATAAAATCAAGAAGTTAGGCCTTTGCTTGGAATATGCCCGAATGTTATCACCTACAATGAACAATTCAAATTCATCAGGAATTGAGTACTTTACTTAATTATGAAACCCTATTTCCTTTTTGTGCACTGGTTTTGTTCTTTTTTGAAAGCTTTTTTGGATTTTATTTGGGTACGAGAGGGATTTGAATGTCTATTTAGGTGTGGAGGAGTATTTCTATCCCTAATGGTGATGCTCGTGGCTCAAACCCTCTTAGGGATACCATGGACGCTTGGTTAATTGTTTCCATGGCGACTGACAATGGTGAGAAGGAAAACTACTCGATTTGGTGGTTTTAGAGCTTGAAGATGAAGAAGAAGAGGTTCCAATGGCAATAACTTTTCCTTTCCAGAAAGAGGGGTGGAAGAGCTCATTATGGAAAGTAAATCAAAGCAAAAAAATGCAAAATAAAAATTGAGAAAATTTACCTCCTTAAAGATGTTGTGATTACAAAGAAATTTTGCTATGCCAGCAAAGAACTTCAAATTCAAAGAAGAATACTTCATACTTCAAATTTATAAACAGATAAAGAATCTGAAGGGGACGCCAAGCAAAAGGTGGAACGTCAAAGGCACTTTCTTAATGCATAAAGTGGAAGGATGCATCATTTTAGGTACATTGATAGTACCAAGGGGTTCATCCATTAAAGACAAGACCTGAATTGACGACTAAGGCTAGAAGGCTAGATAAGAGGTCAGTGAAATAATTGACAACTAGGGCATAGGTGGAAAAATTACCAAGTGCGTAGTCAAGGCTAGGGCTGCATATGACCCGTTATAACACGACCCAACCAGAGCGACCCAGAACCCGACGGATTTGAAGATATAACGGGTTGGGCTGAGCACGTCGTCTTTATAATTCACGGGTTGAGTTGGATTACGGATTCATTAGATAAACCCACAGACCCAGCCCAGCCCATATATAAGTTATGAATTATTTGGTTGATTTGATTTGATTTGCAATTTTGAATATAAATACTAAATAATTTACATATTTAATAGATATTACCTTTGCTTTTGGAGTACATTGTAGTCTAAATTAAACATATTATATAATTATGTTACTAAGTATTTTTAATTTTACCGGTTGTATTTTTATTAGGAAATTTAATTTTTCATTGTTGATTATGATTATAATGATGATAATAATGAACATGTTAAGAAATTTAATTTTAATATTGTCATTGAAATATATTTGTAGGTTGTGAAAATTATTGTATAATTAAGATTTTAAGTATATTTAATTTGTTTTTACTAATCCTCTTAAAGAGTTGTATTTTATTTAAAAATAATTTTATTATTATCATTTATTTGACTCCAGGTTTACGTTGAACTCATACCCAATCCGAGTCGTTTATAACCCGCGGGTTCACGCATTTAATGGATTGGATTGGATAAAAAAATCATTGACCCGCACATATAGGTCAGGTATTTTAAATCAATCAACTCGGCCCACGTGCAGCCCTAGTCAAGGCAAGATGGGTTCAGAGAAAATTAGAATGAACGAGCGTTAAAAAATCTTGACCAAACATAAATGATTCGGATAATTTTGGGGGAACATTTGACAGGAGTAATTAATAGAATGTATTGAGCGATTAAAAGATCGAGCAATAAGTAAAATGAACCGAGGAACTAAATGAGCCGAATGATATTTCAACCAGATCAAATAAAAATAAAGCTCGATTAAGAATCATTTAAAACCATGTAGTTAATATTCAAGATTTTCGCTCGATATTTATAACCGAAATTCTTACTAGGTATTTACATCTTCAGTTACAATAAGAAGCATACTATAAATATTTATATCACGGAGGGCACATTACATTTAATAACAATCCCTAAGCATTCAAACTTTACTTCTATCACAGACAATTTTATATATTTATTTTTTTTTTTTTTTGTCTATAACCTATAAACAAGTTGAGTTTAAACTTCAATTCTTTCAAATTTAATTAGATATTTAACGAGTCAAATTTGAGCTGGAGAAAACTGGTTTTGCTCAATTTGTTAACTGCAGCAATCCATATGTCAAATGGAACGCGTGGGAAAAGGTTAAAAGTCAGAAAGCTACAGGTGGTGGATATACCTAACACTGCAGAAACCAGACGCAAAGGTGGCATCCTTCTGTAAATTGGAACTTCAAACCTAATTGTCACGCCATTGTCAAAGGAAAAGCAATTTGCAGCTGGCAGATGTGGCGTTCACTTGTCGGACTTTTAGAGGAATATGCAGAAATGAAAAAGAAATATACACATGCACACGCACATTTATGTGCAGAAATCGGTTTTTATCTTTTTTTTTTTTTTCAATTTTTTTTATGAATTTCAATTTTTTGTTTTATATTTTTATTTTTATTTTGTATTTTATATTTTTATTATTAAATATATGAAAATAATTTTTGAAAGTTATTTTAGAAATAAATTGATTACAGAATTTAAGTTTTAAAAGCATATTTTGATTTTTAAATTAACATTTTAAAAAAAATCACTTCTAAGCTTTCACTTCCATAGCAACTTATCTATTTATTAATTACTTCTAAATCGACACAGTTAATACTTCCTAAGTCATAAAAAAATTAGGAAAAAGAATAGAAAACTCAATTTCTCAAAAAAAAAAACAAAAAAAAGGAAAATAAAAACCAATAAAAAGAGTTTCTACTTTTCCTCTGTTTTAGCTTTAATATATTTATATTAAATCTCAAAAATCAAATTCAATTAATTATTTTTCCCCAGCAACAAGTACATTTTATTGAAGGAAAATCCGTATCAACAACTATCATTTTGACTTATAGAAATGGTATAAAATAATAAAATATTATACGCTAAAGAAACCGAGGATTCCGTCGAGGTAAAGATCCGGAAATAACTCGGCACTGCACAGGAATATTACATTACAGAGCAATCTGGTAAAACTTCAAGTTACAATGGAATGTAATAATGCTTTCAAGTTCTTCGCCTTTTAAACCTTTTTGTTTCCTATAAGAGATTGACCGAGAAAAATGTTGTGGGGTGGGGCCAAAAAGAGAAACAGGAAACTATATAAGCTTCACAGCTGGCAGGGCTGCAGTTTGAACCTGGCTACTGATTTAGAAGAGGACTTCCTTCTTTAACCAGAACAAAAAGACCACCATCTCCTCTGGAGATTCGCAGATCGTCATCGAGGTATGTAATAAGAAGCCAAGACCTTGTTCGACTACCTGGAATGGGAATCTTGAGTGGTGGCTGACCAGAAATGGTTCTTGCAATATTTGCTGCTACTTCCTGCAGAGGATTAAGAGATTGCTGCACGGGTGACAAATTGATTTTCTGACCAAAAATATCCAGATTTTCTGGCAGATCTATGCTGGACTTTATCTCTGGAGGTTGCAGGGTTCCCTCCTTAAATTCAACCTGTAAACATTTAAATTAGACTATACAGTTCCGGAATTCATTCATTCAGTAACAAAGTCAATACTCAAAATTTCACAGCGTTCCAAATAATTAGTTCCATTAAATGTTATAGCAAGATAATTTCAAATGATTTCTTAAAGGGAGCAGATTCTTCACTCCTGTTTTGTGAACAAAGAATTTTTTTCAGACAATTCAAGTTCCCATTAGTCAGATTGGGCTTGAAAGCTCAAAACAAAGCATAATCTCTCAAATGCATCATTCATTTTTCTCTCAGGAATTTATTATTTTTACTTATTTATTACTATTTTTATCTTTATTGTGTTGTATTAAAATATATACTGCATCAAAGACCAATCCTTAAATACATATATCAGTCTACTCGCTCAGGAATTTATTACTTCACCATCCACAAATTATAGTCCTTGGGTGGCACTGAGGTTAAGTAAAGTAATTTAAAAGAGAAAATTTTAAGTTTACCAACTTTACTGTCATTAATATTTTGGTGCAAAGGCAACAAAAAAATCACACTCAGTTATTTGAAGAGTATTATCGTCAAAGCAACATTTTGACTTGTTCACTTTTAGCTTAAAAAAGAGTATGAACTTTTTTCGCACATCCTAAAAGGAAAATAAGGACTGTTATTTGTGGATGGAGAAAATACTTGATTACTCTCTTCAATTTTTCTACTTCTTTTTCAACACTGAAGACCACCTTGTTATTGTTACCATGATTTTAAGGAGTACCTGTATTCTTGAAGGAGATCGAACTTCAAAAGAGGCAGACGCACTGAATGAGAAAGTGGCAAAAGGGCTTGATAATGTGGTTGAGTTCACAATGGAGAGATTGCTGGTATCAATTGCTTGTGATATCCTTTCAACTTTCAACAATGGTGTTGCACCCAGCGCCAGGAGTGGCAACAGCTCAGAAAATGCAGTATATCTATCAGTAACAAAAATCCAAATGAAAAACAGAACTATGATTGAGCTCAGTTACAGCGCAAACAGAAACGTGTCTGTCACCATTTTATTTTCCATGAATCTAAATATAATCAACAGCAAAAATTTGCATATGTTCACACTATTGCCCAATAATTATTACTTTACAAGAGTACCCAGGCCCTGTAGTTGGCAGATTTTATTGATATTTTCTAGACAAAACAATGACATTCAGTTTACAGACTTCCAAACAAATGACATACTTTCATCCCCAGCCCCAGTTCAAGGTTGCATCCGTGAAATGTTAGTGGAGCATAACTGATGAAAACTAAAATGAACCAATGTTTTTAAGATTATTCAAAACCTCAAGGTGAAATGAGAGAATATCAGTTGTCCCATGCAGTCAAAGCAAGAACACAATGATAACTAACACTCAATTGGGTGAACATATTTAAATTTGTACTTTGTATATAAAAGGGAGACTACAAAATTTATAGCTCTGAAGACCATACCATTACTGTAACATTGAGTACAGAAATTTTAGATGTAAATGCAAATAAGAAAGGTTAGAAGCATAGTTGTCAAAGGCATGCCAGAGCTCCAAGCTCAACTGGGCCAAAGGCCACTCATCTTCAGTGGCTTAGGCTAGCTTCATCTCTAAGGCACATGACTAGGTGGCAAGGCATAAGCACCTTCAAGGCAGCCTTGATGTGCACCCAAGGCACTTGAGGTATTTGATTTATATTACTTGCTATGGATATTTGGCCTAATGGTAAATTTTCACTTGTACTTTGCAACCTTCAGTAATTTTAGCCAATGTTGTTTTTTTTTTTTTGAAGTTACTTAATCCTGCAAACTTTTGTGCTATTATATCCTATCAATCAAATTTGAAACAAATAATAATATTCAGTATTCAACTGAATAAAAATTTAATTTTAAATTTTTAAATATTTCTTTCTCCCCCCTTGTATTGCTTCCACTCTTTCCCTTCTCTTTCTCCTTTCCCATCATCCTTCTCACTTTTTATCCCTCTTCAAATGGAAAACACCACACCACCACCAGCACTGCACACCAACAGTAAAAGACCAAATACCAAAAAATACCAAAATTTACCATTAAACCTTAATGTTCACACCACAACACTAAGAAGGAAAAGGGTAAAACGAAAGAAAAGAAATGAAAAAAATATATTTTTATTTGTTTTGTCAATAAAATATTATTATTTTTCTATCGTTGACTGATAGAGTAGAACTACAACTAAGTTTACGTATTAGGATTAAATAGTTAAAAGAAAAGGCATGGGATAAAATTGCAAGAAGTAGCAAAATTCAGGGTAAAAGCTATCAGTAGGGCTTGGATCTTTTCACTTTATGTGTGAATAATTTGGTTTCAACCACAAGATGGTACTGTCTGTACAGATAAAATAAGTTATAATTGCGTACAAAATTAACTCTTACATATCACAATGTGATTGGCAATCTAATTCCAAATTGAACTTTCTTCTCTCCTTAGTAGCAAACACCAACACTTCTAGGTGAAGGGCTTTTTTGTTCAAATTATAGATGAATTAATATCATGTGTATTTTTAAGGAAACTTACATTGGTTGCTGTCTTTTATATCTGTTGAGAGAATATATTGTAATTGTATTTCTTGTATCTCATCAATCGATTACATAGGTCTATATATAAGGAATTCCTATGTTACCTAGCTATTTAGGAATACAAATCATAAACTAATTAGGAATCTAACTCCTAATAGTACTCTATTTACAACTAATCCTTAACACTCCCCCTCAAGTTGAAGCATAGATGTTAATCATGCGCAACTTGTTACAAACTACTACTTTCAGCAAAGCACAATACCATACTCAGCAACTGTACCCACTTCATTATAGTAATATAGAATCCAAACCAAATAGTAGCAGCAGAATTAAGACAACACACTTAGGTTGTCGAAACAAATCTCACTGAACCAGAAAACAACTCTCAGGGCCGTTTCAAGCTTCCATAATCAATGCCTCAAAGAGGAAGCCCACAACTCCCAAGGCTGTTTCAAGCTTCCACAATCAATGCCTCAAAGAGGAAGTCCAGTAGCGCAGATATTTAGAAACGCAGCAAAGGAAACTCTGGCAAACAGAGCACACCACTGAAGGCCAAGAACACAATGCTAACTCACTGGGGTTGCACTGCTCTCGACAAAGGAGAGAGTTCAAAAGCAGAATACCCGTAACTGCAGCAAAGGTGCAGTACTAAACCCTAATGCAAAAAGGAATCACTAGAAAATCACCGAAAATTACCTAAACCAATTGTCACAGCAAAGGAAAAATATGTTTCCTCAGCAAATTAAAGCAACAACAGTAGCAGAAGACTGCCCGACACAGCTGTAACAGAATCGCAGCAAACAAACCTATTGAATAAGCCCAAGAATAAAGATGCAACTCACTGGGTTGCACGTCTATCTTCAAGTCAACGCCGGAGAGAGGAACCGGAGTGAAAAAGACCATTGGACATGCGCCAACGCATGAACCAGAGCAAGAAGAAAGAGGAGACGCGTGGGGGCCATTCACTTGGAATCCGACAACTGGATTCTGGGGAGGCGCTGATCAGCGGCTTGAGAATATCCTGAGGTCGGTGGTGAGACAAAATACTAACTCTAGAAAGGCTTCCTAGGGTGGTAGTGGCTTCTCATAAGGGAAGTTTCGGGAATTTTTTTTTTTTTTTTTTTTAATGGAAGGCTCTAATACCATGTTGAGAGAATATATTGTAATTGTATTTCTTGTATCTCATCAATCGATTACATAGGTCTATATATAAGGAATTCCTATGTTACCTAGCTATTTAGGAATACAAATCATAAACTAATTAGGAATCTAACTCCTAATAGTACTCTATTTACAACTAATCCTTAACAATATCTTGCTTGTAGATGGCTTTAGTGAAAATAATTTGCTTTTGACCATAACTTGTGCATTCACTATTTCCTTGCATTCTAGTGGGCAGATGACTTGTAATCAACTATTTTCTATAGTTATTTTTCTTTGCAATTTTCAGCTTATCATGAATTTTAGAATGCCATTACATTCAATTATTACTGTTGACAAGTTGAGAACATCATAAATGTATTTTATGTACACTTAAGAAATATTCGCCTCAAATCCCTCAAGTGCGTGCCTACACCATGCGTCTAGGCTCCAGCTTGTGTGCCCTAATTCACCTTGTGTTTTTGACAACCATGGTTAAGAGATATAGAAACACTAGTTTAGTGCCTTAAAAACAAAACGAACCAAAAAATTTGAACAGGAATTGTAATAACCTGTGTAAAGTGTTATATGGACCTATATAGGATTTCCCTCCATGTTGGTACACATATTAATGAAATTTGCATTACAACCTTACACAAAGTGAATTGCATGAACCGAACAGTAAAGATTCAGGAACTGATAGTTTTCCCTTCACATAGCATGATCTTAAGAAATTGCATGCTGCGTATTCAAGGATCACTGTGAAAGGAATCAAATAGTCTAAATGCTTAACAAGAAAACAAGGATCAATACAAGACAGAAATAACCATAAAAAATTATAAAAAAAAATCGTGAAAGATAATTCATGAAAAAAGAGAAAATGCAGGACTAATTTTTTTCTTGTTTCTAAGTGGCAATAAGAAAGGAGAGAAACAAATAAATCTGGGAAAGATTGCAAGCAAATCCAAAAGAGATCATTTGGTGTCAATAACACTGAAAACTCAAAACTTCATCCACAACTAATGATCACTATTAAAAATCTTTAAGAGATAATATTATGTGGAAACTTCAAAGTAGGTCAGTGAGACCTTATATATTTTTTAAAAAATAAGTAATTTATTTCAAAAGAAGAAGTGTTGATTATTCAATTTTCTAAAGGTGTCCTAAACCTATGGGATTTTGCATTCGTGTAATTATGAATGGCACGTGTTTCATCTTTAAAATTTAGAAGTTGTACAATTTTGGCTATTATAATTATTTTAAAATTTAAAGAGTTGGATGATGTTAGCTCATAAGCAGAATGAAGAGAGAAAATTGATTAAGAACTAATTTTACAATTAACAACACTCTTGCCTAGACATAACTATAAGAGGCTCTTGATATACTTTATCCACAATAAAATACAATAAGACTAATTGCAAATAAACCTGGAGAGCATATCTATCAGTATATCACTAGCAACATCAAGATTTTCATGCACAAACTGAGAATAATTAGGAGTGAAATTTTACTTTCTCTATTATGAAGATGAGTTGCAATATTAAGGTAGCTAAATCTCACCATCTTGAACTCTCTAATGCCAGTGTTGCACCAAAACAGTAAGGCAGCACCACTAAAGGAACTCCCCTTCAAGGGCAAAGCTAGACTTTAGAATTTCGGGAGGCCAAAATAAATTTTTCAAAAGTTAGGGGGACCAAAATGAAGAAAAAAAAATTTTAATACTAATTTATAAGGCAAATTTAAAAAAAAATTCTGGAGTTTGGGGGGGCCAGGCTCCCCCAAGTCCCCCCCTCCCTCTGCCCCTGCTCCCCTTTGACTCTTTAATATAAAATAAATTGTATATTTGCAATTTTTGCAATTGGAAATAAGTCTAGAATGATATTTTTGAAGCCAAAAAATCAATATGATACATTGCATGTCTTATATAAAAAATTAGGAAAAAGAAAAAACAGCAAAAACAAACAAGGTTGCCCAAAATTTTAGAACTTTTATAGTTTAACCATAACTTAGGATCCCATCTTAGCATTCATAATGACCGGTAACAATTTTTCCAATCTAATTCTTTTAAAACACTGAAAAAATATAAAATCATAAATTAACACAATAAGCCATTGGGCTAGCAACAAAATAACGAAATATCTGTTTATCCCCCTCGAGGGAGAAAAGAAGGTTGTTATTTGGGTCTACAGGGTAATGATATCTGAATGTCGGCTAGATTCTGTTTTAAGAGAGGCCAATTATGTGAATTGTTTGGTTAATGCTTATTATTTTATTAATGTCTAAGATTTAAAATAAATATTAATAAAAAAAATATAGATTTCATTTAGAAAAAGTTAATAAAGCTATATATATTTTTATAACATGTTCTTATATCATTGACAATACAACAATCATATAAAATACTTAAAATACCAAAACTTGTTGAGCATGATTATAAGAAATATAGGTATATATAATCCTAAAGGTACCCATTTATAAGAAATTGCTTTTTATGAACAAAATTTCTAGGTCTGCCCCTGACTGAATGTGTTGTTTCCAACATTTATCAAAAACATTACTTCATTTTGAGTTAAATATATGTTCCAAAAAACCAAATTTCCATATCATATTATCGTCACAAAGCCCCTCAAAAACTATATTCTATAACTACAACCAAATCCCAAAGAAATGATTCAGTGTCATCTTTAATAGAAACCTACAGCAAAAAGCTTTCATTCAACAGCCAACAGCGATGATCCAACAGCCAATCATTTCATCTACATATTCCTAACCTATTTTCATTTCCCTTGCACTTATTTCCTCTCAATTTAACAATTCATACTTTAATTCCAACAATGGGTAAACAAATAAAACCAACGTAATCTGTAACTAGTCCAAATTATATTTCATGCATTTAAATTCAGATTCTCATACTTATCCTTTTGCAGCTAAAGTTTCGTTCATTATACTTGTCTATTATGAAAAACAAAAAACATTTGAATTTAAAAAAAAAAAAAAAAAAAAAATTTAAAACCGTGGAACTTACAACAAAACCCAGTTGCCGTCAAGAACCTCAGCTGCATCAACAGGTGTCTGAGTTGGGTTCATGGCCTCTAACTGATTAACCAACTCCAAAACCTCAGCTCTGATCTCCGGGCTAGCCTGAAACCCAAAATTAGTCCCATAAACTGTATCTACCAAAATCCTCTTTAAGTCCCCAACATTATCATCCTTCTCCACTACGACACCCGTAGACTGACTAGTGCTACCATTGCCAGCAGCAGCATACTCCTCCTCCCACTCATCATCGCGTACCGGAGGATCCGCGTCCGCATATTTTGGGTAATCGGATTCGGTGTTGGGTTCAATCTTTTCGCCCCACTCGTCAGTGATGCTCAACGGGGTGGAGCCGGGACTAGAGTTAGGATCTGGGTTCGGGTTTTGAGATAGGTTGGGATCGGGATCGGGTTCGGGTTCGGGTTCGGGTGTGGGTTCGGAGAGGGAAGAGAATGAGATCAGAGAGGGAAACGTACGCCTTGTAGGGCTTTTGAATGAGAAATGATGGATTTTAGAGAGTCTGTTGGAGAAGAAGAGAGATGGTGAGGATTTAGAGTATGAGAGAAGAGGTCTGTCATTGAGGTTTGAAACGAAGAAGAGAGAAGAGTGTGAAGAAGAGAGAAGGGACATCCTGCAACGAGTGAATATGATTCTGTCTTTGTTTGTATGGCATCTATGTTTTTGAAAATAGGAAGATTTTATAGCTACACTCCAGGATTAGTTAAGAAGGAAAACGTAGGAAAACGTGTCCCAAAATCTTTACACAACTTTTATTTTTATTTTTATTTTTTATTCTAATTTGAATTTGCTATTAATAAATATTAATTTTTAATTAGAATTCAGCTGTTGGTATTCCTTCTCTTTTAACTAAAATGTGAGCCTGCAGTTCTCGTCGATGGTTACAAAGGAATAAAGCTCGATTTGTCTTCTTAAATTTAGAAGTACTATTTAATTTGCCTATAAATTAACTTTTTATATAATTTACCCCTTAGTACTTGCATCAAAAGAATGAAAAATCAATTTTTTTTACATTTTTTACTAATGAATATTATTTAAAATTTTGAAAATTAGAAAAGAAAATTTATTTGAGAACATAACAATAATTATTAAAAAATTATAATATCTTATATTTTATTTTCAAAATATTATAACATTAGAAAAATATTTGATTATATGAATATTTGGTTTTAAAATATTTTTTTGATTATTTATTAATTATATTTTATCTAAATAAAATATTTAATTATTTTTAATTATATTTTAATTTGAATTAAATATTATTTTTTTATTTAAAATCGGCCTTTTATTTGTTTGGCATAAGTTTACAAAATTTTGATTTTTGGATAAATTAAATAGTAATTCTAAGTTTAGGAGGCAAATTAAGCTTTATTTAAAAACAACAATGAAGTATGGTTACAAGTCTTTTATAAATAAATATTTTCACAGTTGGTTGTCCACGTTTTGAAAGTTTTACAAATCTTCCTAAACTTAACGTTCACCTCAGACTTGGCCATATTACGGTTTCGGGAATCGGAACCGTCGGTTCGAACCGGCCCGGAACTGTACCCGGAACCAGTGAGAATCGGAACCGGGACGAACCGGAACTGGAACCGGAAAAATTCGGTTCAGTTCCGATTCCAGCAAATAAGGAACTAGAACCGGCGGTTCCAGAGAACCGGTCGGAACCGGACTGGAACCGCCGGTTCTCCGTCCGGTTAAAACCGGCGGTTCTAGCGGTTGTAACTGTCAGAACTGCAGTTTTTTTTTTTTTTTAAATGTGTTGTGAAACGTCTTAATTACCCCTCCCAACAGCCATAAACGGCTAGTTTCAAGGGTATTTTTGAAAAAATGAATTTTTGGATTTATTATAAATACCTCATTTTATTTACAAATTCATTACAAAAAAATCTCAACTCTCTCTAATTACTCTCTCCACAATATACTACACTCTCTACTTACTCTCTCTACAATATACTACACTCTACTCTATATTATTCATTTATTCTTCTCTACTCTACAATCTCTCTTATTAAGTAATTATTCTCTCTAATTTTTTTATTCAATTTTCCAAATTATATTTTATTATCATATAATGGCAAGTGAAGGAAACTCAAATTCGGGTAAGGGCAAGGGAAAAATTGGAGAATCATCTATCCCTACAAATGACATCTATGATATGATTCCCGACCAATTTAATTTTGAGGGTTTTCCAAATGAAAATTTGGATATTCCAACTCAAGAATCTGAATTTAATGAGCAATTTCAAGAAGATGAAGAGCAAGAGCAACGAGCAAAAATTGTTACAAGAGCAAGACAAAGTTCCGACATATTCTCCATTCATTTCACAAAAAAATTCAAAGGTGAGAAAATGTACGATGTAATTTGCAATTATTGTGGAAAATCTTATAAATTTAAACAAGCGGGCGGCTATGGATCATTTTGGAAGCATTTGGAGACAAAACATCCAACAAAAATAGGAGTTGATCGGTCTCAACAACAAATTTCCGGGTACGCTTCTAATCTTTCTTTATTTAAATATTCTGAAAAAATATATAAAAAAAAAGAATTAGCAAAAATGATTTCTATGGAACATTTATCTTTTAGTTTTGGTGAAAAAGTAGGTTTTAATAATTATTGTCAAAAAGCTTTAAATCCTTCTGCTAAAAGAGTACCAAGAAATACTGTAAAACGAACTATTATTTCTTTATATAATAAAAGAAAAAAAGAGTTAGAGCTTTTATTTTCTCAATTGAAAATTCGTGTTTCAATTTGTTGTGATGTTTGGAGTGATCATTGGCAAATGCATTTTTATATGGGTATTATATGTCATTGGATTGATGATGATTAGAAAATTCAAAAAAGAATTATTGGTTTTCGTGTTTTTGATGATAAACATACTGTAAATAATATTTATAGAGTAATTGTTTCAATTTTAGATGAATATAAATTGACAAAAAAAAATTTTTCAATTTCATTTGATAATGCTTCTGCAAATACTAGATCAATTATTGAACTTAAAAAAATTTGTCAACAAAATATTGGTGGTAAAATTTTTCATATAAGATGTGCATGCCATGTTTTAAATTTATGTGTACAAGATGGTTTAAAAATTCTTGAATCTTTTATTTCTCCAATTAAAAAAGATATTTCATATTTATGGACACATCCCCAAGTGATGAAAAGTTGGGCTAAATTTTGTAAAGAAAATAATAAAAGATCAAAACCTTTTCCGAGGGATGTCCCAACTCGTTGGAATTCAACATATGAATTACTAAACGAGTCTTTTTCTTATAAATAATTAGTATGCTTTTTTGTTACTAATAATATTGAGGATATTAATTTATATCCACAAAATTGGGAGATTTGTGCAAAAATTTTAGATATTTTTAAACTTTTTAATGATGCTACCTATAAATTTAGTGGGGTTTATTATCCCACATCTAATTTATTTTTACCTATGTGTATTAATATTGTTACTGCACTCCAAGAATTTCAAAATGATAATTTATTAAAAGATTGTATTTTTTTCAATGAAAAAAAATGGTTATCTTATTTTAAAAATATACCACCGCTTTATCTTGTTGCTATTGTATTTGATCCTAGATGTAGAATGGATGTTTTATGTGATTATTTGACTATTTATTATGATGTATTAAATCTTGATGTAGAAGATAATGTTAATATAAATGTAGTAATGCATGAAGTTAAACAAAATATTATGCAATTATATAATGAATTTGTTCAAGTTTCTAGTTCATCTACTTCTACTTCTACTTCTTCTCAATCTAATATTCCACAATTTCCAACACAAAGGGTAAGTGGTGTTGGTGTTGCTCAACAAGTTTTACTACAAAGACAAAAAGGAACAAGGGAATCCAGTTCTATTTCTGAGTTTGATAATTATCTAACAACTTCTTTTGAGTTTGGTGATGATTATGCAGATACTGATTTTCCAATTTTAGATTGGTGGAGTCGTCACGCAAATACTTTTCCAATTCTTTCTTTACTTGCAAAACAAATTTTAGCAGCTCCGGTCTCCACTGTTGCGGTTGAACAAGCTTTTAGTCAAGGAGGAAACATACTTGATGAAACACGATCTCGTATGACACCCGATTCACTAGAAGCACAAGCATGCGTGGATGATTGGATCAAGGCCGAACTAAGAGCCCAAGAAAATCCAAAAGAAAATGAAGATTTATTTGATTTATACGATGGGTCCTCAACGGGAACATCAACCGGTGGTGCAAATAGCGATTAAGGTAAAAGGAGTGAAATTGATATAAGGTAAGTAAGAACTACGTGGGCTTTGATTCCTCTAAATCCCAAGAGGATACGTAGGTGAAACACCCTGAATTTTTATTTTCAAAACTTTTAAATTTTTATTAAATCAAAAATCGCAAATTTTGGCCGCGTGGGTTGCAATTGTAACATAGTCCCAATTCGAGCCCAAATTTTCGAATTGGGCCTAAGCCCAAAACAGTTCATTCGGGAATTTTCGATTTGAGGACAGTTAAAAATTTTCGAGAATAACGTGAAACACCAGGATTAATCTATTATATATATATATATATATATGAATTAATTATTCTAAATTAAAAATCATTACTATTAATACTTGTATTATTAAGTAAGTGGAGGAAAGGTTGCAAAACATAATAAAAATAATTAAAATAAATCAAACCGGACCTGGAAATTTAATCGATTTATCGAAAACCACACGAATAATAGGAAAAACTCGAAAACCGAACAAATGAGATCAGATCACTAATCGGACCGAACCGGTTCGAATCGAACCGGAATGGCCCAGCCCACTTTCCTTCCTTCCTTTTCTTTTTCCTTTCTTTTCTCTCCTTCTTTTTCCCTTCTTCTTCCTGGCGCGCGCGACAGTCTCTCCTCTCCCTCTCCTTCGCGTTTCCGGCCACCGCTCAACAAGATGAAGGCGGCGATCGGTTCTTCTGGCGATGCTGGTCACGTTTCCAACTTCCCCTCGCTCCGATTGGACCTCCAGCGGCGCGAATCGAGACCATCTCCTCCGACAGTCATACTCTTCGATCTCCGGCGACTTCTCGCCATTTCCGACGGGCTCAAGGTGAACTGAAGGTCTCGATTGACTCCTCTCCTCCACGTGAACAATTCCCCTCCATTGGTACGTGATTTTGCTTGAGTTTTGATGAACCACCATGGATGGCGGCTTGAAGGTGGCTGTGGAGGTCGATCCGGCCAAACGAGCCACTGCCTCATCAAACCGATGGTAGATTTGGACTCCTCGCGAAAATTGGAGTCAGGTGGTGGTGACCTTGCAATTTTCTGGGCGGTTTAGCTTTTCCGGCCACCGTGCACGGCGGCCGGCCGGCGGCGGTCCGGTGACCGGCCGACGGCACTCCGGCGAGGCCCCGAGAGACAGAATCCTCTTCCCTTCGCGCTGATCATGGAATCGTCGCCCGATTCCCAATGGGTACGTTCTAAAACTCAGTTCTCAATTTTTATATATAAAGAATTAATTGAATTATTTAATAGACTAAATTGAATAACAAGAGATTAACTTATTGGATTAACTTGAAAATATATGAACATTTATAGTCTTTTGTAAATAAATTCTCAACCTTTTCTAGTATATTTCATGAATTTTGTGATTTAGTGGGTGATTTGGTGTTATTGAGGTAATTTTTATTTATAGGCTAAGAATTGGATAGATGGCAACAACTTGTGATTAGAGAAATTGTAGTTTTCGGTTTAATTAAGTTCATATATATGAATTTTTAATTACTGTTGAGGCAGCAGCTAGTTTAGTTATTTTGGTTAAATTTTGCTTAGTGAGTAGCAAAGGCTATAGTGTATTGAGTTACAAATTCAATTCGTGCTAAGACTTGATTAGCTAGAGTATACCTATTTAGTTATGCTTAATAGATAATTTAAATAGGACGTTTCCTATAATCTTGCTTGGTGAGGATAGTGATTCACGGATTATTAAGTTGTTACATAAGATCCTAGTTAATGTTGGTCAAAGAAATATGAGCCATAACTTTGTATGATTATTGAAGGTATATAAGATCGGATAGTTTAAAGAAGTAGGATGTGGAGATTAAACAAATAACCATTTTCATTTAATCGCGTATTTATTTACTTATTTGTTTAATCTTAGTAAAGCTATGAATATTTTTGTATTAGTAGTAAACTAATTTGTATCAATGTTGAAATCATGTATTAAGTAAAGCTAAGGTTTTGTATAGATGGTTAAATAATAATTATTTTGTTACTTAGTTGGAGGAAGGGAGAATAAATTGATTGCTTGCCCGACGGATGGGCTGTGTGCTTTGATTGATAAAGATATAATGATATTGTGATATGTGAGCAGGTAGATAGTCCAATTTTTAGGGGAGGTGCTGCCGAAATTTTGACAGAAATTAAACTAAATTTTAATTAACAACATAATAAATAAGTTTATTTAGATTAGTTCTATAATTTGGTACATAATAAATCCGGTGCTCTAATTATTTATTATCTTTATTATTCATTTCATTATTTATATATTTAGTTATTTATTTGCATTATTATTGTTATTATTGTTATTTATTTTATTATCGTTGTTTATTGTCAATTCTATTATTTATTTATTTATTTATTTGCATTGATTTTGGATGTTTAATTGTGCATTGCATTACGATGTCCAATTGAATAATATGTCTGCATTTGTTTGCAATGTTTGATTAATTGTGTTGTGATATTGCTGTGCTTTGCTTGTGTGGAATTGGGATGAAGTGGGTCACCATGGGTTTGTGAGGACGGTCGATAAAGCATGGATCCTGATTATGATGAATTGTGAAATTGGACCGTCGGCCGGGTAAATGGGAGATCGGCGCCCCCGTGTGCACCTGATGAATTGATGAAATGATGTTGATGAGATGGAAAAGAAAAGAGAGAATGTAAAATAAAATATTGAGAGGACTGGTCAAGTGAGGATTAGACCGGTCGGCCAGATATGGGGGATTGGCTCCCCGGGTGCACATGTTTGAGAGGATGGGCTGTTTGAGAGGACGGCTCGTCGGGGGTTTAGGTGACGCCACTGACTAATTTCCACGTGATGTGATTATATGAAGATGTTAATAATTGTGAGTGCTGGTGATATGCCATTTGTGTGACTGGCTGTGTGAGCATATACCTAGTCGGATGACTAGGTTGATATATTTATACAAATGTGTGAATGTGTGTGTTGTGCAATAATTATTATTCATTAATAAACTCACATCCCTTTTGTTCAATTCTTTCAGGAAGTAGCATTTTCTAAATCCCAGTTATAACTCTGCTCTTCGCCGTTAAAAAGAAATTCGCTAATTTTAGTATTGATCAATTAAATAGATAATTGTCCGAAGACTTATATGTATACATCCGTCAGTAAACTCCGCAGTTATAGAACTTGTATACTTTTAAGTTGTGTATTATTATAGATGGAATAATTCTGTGAGCCTGTATTATAACTATAGTGTATTGTAAGCAGGGAAATTTGTAAATGTTTAAAATTTTATTGAGATAGCAAATTTATAGCGTTTCAGGCTTACTACGGGCCTCGGGGGCCTTAAGCTTACCTGGGCCCTAGTGCCGGTCCGGCCCATGGAAATGGGTCGTGACAGTAGGCAACTTAATTTTTTTTTTAAACAAAAAAAAAAATTAAGTTCAAGCCCTTTTTTTTTTTTTAAAATTATGTTCAAACTTTAAAAAAAAAAATTCAGTTCAAATTTTTTTTTTAAAAAATAATTATGTTCAACACTCAACAATTCAAGTCTTTAAAAAAATAAATTTAATTGAAGTATTTTTTATTTTTTTAGGTGTATTTTTTAATTTTTTATGTTCAAATAATTTTTTTTAAACCGGTCTTCAAATTTTAAAATTTTTTAGGTGTATTTTTTAATTTTTTATGTTCAAATAATTTTTTTTTAAACCGGCATTCAAAATTTAAAATTTAAAATTATGCGATTCGCAGGAAAATCAATCGGAACCGTCTGTTTTGTAATCGGATCGGAACCGGAACCGGAACCATAACCGGACGGTTCCAAACCGGAACCGGAACCGGACCTTTTTGGTTCGGTTCCGGTTCCAGTTTTTCTGGAATCGAAACCGCCAGTTCCGGAACCGTGGCCAAGTCTACCTGAATCGGGCCAATATACCAAATGAATCTAATGAAAATAAACAAGATAAATGAGGATAATGTTTGCATTCATTAAAAAAAAAAAAGACAAAATCTTAAATGGTAAAAATTTTCTTAAGGGACAAGACTTATCTACACTTGATGCATGAGAATCAAACCATTTTATAAAGTTTTTTTTTCTAAATTGTAACCGTTTTATACTTTTTGTTTTTATTGAATGTTTAGAAATCTTACTTTTTATTGGTTTGGTGTATGGATAGCCCATACATCCAATGTAAATAAGTGTTCGCTAAAGGACCTGTACAACCTTTTTTATTTTGATGATTAACAAAAGTAGTAAATTGAAGTATTTTATTATATAGTTTATCTAGTTTTTTATTTTGTAAAAACTGATGGGGTTAAGTTTATCTAGTTATTTGACACAAACTAGAAAGGCAAGTTTATAAGTTCTTTGAAAAACTTATGGTTAATGGTTAGTTCTAAGGGGTTAAACTATTTCCATTGTACTTGGCTTTGTTTTTGTCTTTAAAAAGAGTATGACAATGGATCATCTTAAAATATTTTCTTAAAGAGTGGATGTAGGCGTCAGAAATATTGAACCACTATAAAATTGATTGTATAGTTTTCTCCTCTCTCATTTCTCTTGATAATTAAAATTGAATATACCCACACACTCACTTGATAATATGTTATGCTTGTGAAATGAACAGAAAATTTATTTCAAAAATTTTCATTCAAAATTTAAATAATAAATTTAACTAATAAGATAAAAGGCATTTTCATTTTTTTAAATAAATATATTTTTACTTTGTGAAATTATTTGATAAAATTTAATACAAATATTATTTTATACATAGAAACCAAACCTAAAAATTAAATCAAACCCAATAGAAATCCATAAACCAATTAAAATCGAACAAAACCCCTCGATTTGGACAAAACCGGAGTCAAACCGGACCTAAAGCACTCTAAAAAACCTTAGAAAATTTTAAATTCCCTTATTTTCTTCTCCGCTCTCTCGTTTCCAGGCGCAGTCCCGCTTTCTCTCTCAATTCTGATCGCCGCCCTAGCCAACCAGCGTCGACGCCACCTTGTCCCCACTGTAGCTTCATACCCGCTTCTCTTTCTCTTCGTCTCCGTTTCTGGTGAGCGCAATAACCACAGGCGAGCTGCGATTCCTTCTCTTCCAAGCAACGCAGCAGCGTCTTCTTCCATCACCGGTGATCTAGCTCCGGTCCCTCTCCTGTCTTGTCTCAGCGCAGCAGGCAAGAGAGGGAGCTGTAACTTCGATTGACGGCTCGCTTCTCTCTCTCTCCTCCTCGTTTTTCCGGTGACAATGGCAAATCGAGCGGCTCCAATCCTCTCCTTTATGACGGTGAGCTTCTCTCTCCTTTTCGTTTGATTTCAGTCGGCGCAGTAGACACAAGGAGCGGTGATCACAGCTTGTGATTGAAACAGTCCCGCTGCCTACACTCTTGTCCATTTTCCGACGACACGAGCTAAGGAACCGGTCAGTTATAATGTCTCACTGCTTCCAGTAGCATCACTGGCCAAATTTGCTTCGACGAAATTGATTTGTGGACGCCGGAGTTGTTGCGGATCATTTTTAACCGGAAAATTCTTATTTCCAGCTAGTTTTGCAGCTAGGTGAGTTATATTCCAACCTTCCTAAATTTGATTTATGAATTCTCCAACCTTAGTTGATGGATTTAAGATATAAAATTAGCCATGGTAGAGATTTAATTACTTAGCTATTGTTTATGTGAAAATAAGTAGGAATTCCAATTTTTGTTCTTTAAATTAGTATATAAACCGAATGCCTATGTAGAAATGGTTGATCATTGCTTTTATTATAAATTCTTATGAAGGATTAAGGATTCTTTAGGTTGATAGAAGCTAGTTAATTAGATGCTAAGTTCTTAAGATCTTATTAAGAAAGTATTAAATTTATATTCATTTTGAATGAGCTATAATGCTGAAATTTTACATCGTGATGGGAAATGAGTTAAACTTGTGCATATATTTAAGTTTAGGTCAACAAGAACTTATTATTTTGGTGGGAAATAACTATTGCGTATAGTTGGTATCATTTTTTGTAAACTAACAAAGAATTGGATGTATATTTAATGCTTTTGTCGGTTAGTCTACAAAAAAAACGGCATTTTGCGACCGACAAATCGGTCGCTAAATTCAATTAGCAACCGATATTTGTCGGTCGTAAAAATGCTCGTCGCAAAGTCTTTTGCGACCGATTTTTTCGTCGGTCACAAATTAGCGACCGACAAAATTGAAAAAAAATCGGTTGCAAATTTTGGTCGTGTTTTCATTTGGAAACGTGGTCGCAAATTAGTCGCAGAAAAGTCTGTCGCAATTCGGTCGCAAAATTGAAAAAAATTAAAAAAAAAAAAAATATTATTATAAAACCATAATTTTTTCGCACCTGTGAAAATTGACATATATATATATATCACACACGCAATTCAAAAACAATATAAAAATGTAATTGTTATTGTACTGAACAAAATGTCAAAAAACAAATGAAAAACTAAAAAGGTCCAAAATCAAATCTACGCGGTTGGTCATCTGCACGATCTGATGTCGAATCGTCGGGAGGAGCACCTGCATGATGTGCTGTAGTGCCGGGAGGGGTGACCAAGGTATCGTCTGCAGCATCGATATTAGGAGACGGAAGTGGCTATGTGTTATATATGATCTTCTGTATTCATGGACATAATACACAAATAATGAGGGAGAAAGAAGTAAGTGGCTAAAAATACAAGCACTCCAAGATCAGCCTCTTCACCAACTGCAGCCCTGCGAGGATTTACCCAGTATATCTGGCTTGCACACCATGAGCAATATAGGCTTGCTATGATCAGAATAAGTTTCAATGATTGATAGGATTGTTTTCTAGTGGACTTTAAAGATTTCACTCTGCATTCCAAAATGTTTTAAGCAATAAACAAAACGCCAGCAACCGTTCCCATGCTAAATATAAAACTGAATGAGAATAAGTACCTAAGTTTCCAAATAATAAATTGACCTGTTAATGTAAATAAAGCCACCAATCAAGCAAGTGCATAAGAAGCCAACCACAATAACAGCATTAGGATTGACAGGTGCTTGATTCTTCCACCAACCAGTGCTTAATATCCAGCTATACATTGATGAATGTCCATTTTCCTGTACATGGCAAGGTTTGCTTCATCAACTAAAATTGCAAACTTTTTTTTTTTTTAACAAAAAGTATGGCATCTCAAAGGCTCAGAGAAAAAGGAAAATAAAAGTGAGCTGCACGAACAAATTTCAAAGATGGAGTTGCAAAATCTACTTACTTTGGTGTTGCCTCAACTATGTACTAGCTAAAAAGACCATAAAATTATTTTCCTGAATATTCCTGTTTCAAAGCAAATTAAGTTCTTTTCCTGGCAGAGTCTTTAGCTTACTGATGACTTTTAAATTGAGAAGAAAAATTATATTGATAATGTAACATATCAATATGAACCATCAATATGAACCTTTAATATTTCTGGAGAATGAAGTTGAAATTTGTATCAAATCATTTCACATGCCAATGCATCAATTTGAAATGGATCAAGGTCACACTGAATTTTTCATAGACCATCCAGTTCATACAGAGAAGAAAAGAAAGCTGGAGTTGACTACAGTCATGACAGAGAGACACAGAGAACTGACAAACATAGCATCAACCATGTTAACTAATCCCCATTTATAGTTTTATGCAAATGTAAGTTCAGATTTGTGGCTTTTTATTTTTTTCTATTTAATTCCTTGCTAAAATTTTTAATCTTTTTAATTATTATATTTAATTCCTAATTTAATTCTATTTAATTCCTTGCTAAAATTGCTAAAATTACATACTTCCTAATTCCTTACTTCCTAATTATTGTATTTAATTCCTTCCTAATAATAATAATAATAATAATAATAATAATAATAATAACAGTAACAATATTATATTTTAATAATAATAATAATAACAGTACCTAATTCCTAATCACAAATTGAAACATCCCGAATTTTTATTTTCAAAACTTTCGAATTTTTATTAAATTAAAAATCTCGATTTTCAACTATATGGGCTATAAATACCAAACAATTTCAATTTGAGCCCAAAGTTTTTACGAGTTGGGCCCAAGCCCAAATAAAATGTCGAAAATTTTGAATCGTAAACAGATAAATTTTTGAGAAATAATATGAAACCCCGTAATTTAACCTATTATGAATATATAAAAATTAATTATCCTAAAATCAAATACTATTATTATTGTTATTATTGAGTAAATTGAGGAAATGTTCTGGAACCTAACCAAAACAATTAAAATAAATCAAATCAGATCAGAAAACCAATTAATATCTTTGAAACTGAGTCAAATTACTGAATCAGACCAAACCGGTTCGAATCGAACCGGAATAATCTAGAAACTGATTTATTTTCTTTTTCTTCCTCTCTTCCTCTTCTTTCTTCGTTTTTTTTCAGCAGGAGTGGCGACCCCCCCCCTCTCTTCTTCCTCCCTCCATTAGTTTTCCGGTGACCTTGTCATCACCAAACGGCTCCAGTCCTCTCCTTCATCGACGGCGAGCTTCTCCCTCTCCTTCTTCGTCTCCGATTCTGGCAAAGCCTGGGAATCACGAGCAAGTCGCCATTCTGTTTCGCTCGAGACAGTTGCGTCTCCGGCGATTGCGGACCAGTCGAGTGGTCCTTCTCATCGGCGACAACCCTTCGGTCTCTCTCTCACTTCGTGTAGTCGTCGTTAGCGCAGCAAGGGAGGCGCATGGGTTGTGTTAAACTGATCTACATAGCCCTCATTTTCTGCTTTTCTTCCCGTTTTTCGGCCAAATGAGCTACTAGTCCAACAAACAAGCGTTAGATTTGGGCTCTCAAGGAGATTTCGGGCAATTTGGTGTGGATAACGCGAAACTCTGGGCAGAATCGACTTTCCGGCCACCGTGAACGGCGGTCCGGCGAGTCTCCGGCGAGGCCCCAAAGAAACAGAATTATTCCCTCCTTACGCTGATCATGGAATCATCATCCGACTTTCGATTGGTACGCCCTAAGACCCAGTTCTTAATTTTTGTATAAATTTCAAATTTAATTGATTAGTAAATTAATCGATTATTTAAGAAGATTTAATTAAATAACAAGAAATTAGAGTATTGGGATAGTTATATGTAAACAAAACATTTGTCTTTAATCGAATATGATTCCTCGTTAGGGAACCTCGTTAGATAAATACACTAAATCTTGAAATTTAGGTTACAAGTCATTTAGAATAATTGTTACAAATTGAAATGTGAAAGATAAATTGGAATTAGTTAGTTAATTAGTATAATCATTAGCTTAAAACCAGTTGGTTGTGCATAAGATAATTAAGAGGTGTTTTCAAATGATTAACGGAGTTTAGATGTATAATTCTGATAAACTAAGATTTCGAAAGCCTAACCACTTCTGATATGGATATAAGAATATAAGAATCAAATCTAGATAAATAATAGTTATAAATAGTTATTGTTAAAAATGGGTTTTAACAACTTAACAATTTAATTACCACAAAGTTATTAATTTGGTCAGCTTATGATTTAGCAAATAATTTTATATGAGTATTGTTGAAACAGGTTGAAAGTTGTTATATTTATAAACTTATGGTTGAGATAATTGGGTGTTGATACTGATGTTTAAGGAGGATGGGACTTAAATTGTTGATTGCCCGACGGATGGGCTGCGTACATTGATTGATAAATATATATAATATTGTGATATTTGAGCAGGTAGATAGTCCAATTTTTAGGGGAGGTGCTGCCGAAATTTCGATAGAACTTAGATTAATTTTAATTAACAACATAATTAATAAGTTTAGTTAGATTAGTTCTATAACTTGGTACATAATATATAGAGTGCTCTGATTATTTATTATCTTTATTACTCATTTAATTATTTACATATTTATTTATTTTCATTATTGATGTTATTATTGTTATTTATTTTATTATTGTTGTTTATTGTTAATACAATTTATTTATTTATTTGCATTGATTTTGGATGTTTAATTGTGCATTGCATTACGATGTTTAATTGATTTATATGTCTGCATTTGATTGCAATGTTTGATTAATTGTGTTGTGATAATGCTATGTTTTGTTTGTGTGGAATTGGGATGAAGTGGACCACCGTGGGTTTGTGAGGACGGTCTGTGATATGGATCCGAATATTATATGATATTTGACCGTCGGTCGGGAAAATGGGAGATCGGCGCCCCCATGTGCACCTGATGATATGGATTATATGGAAAACCACAGGATGGCTTCTTGTTGTTGCGCACCTGATAATCTAGATTTGATTGTAGCCCGCAGGGTGGCCTCCTGTTGTGAGCACTTGATGATCTAGATTGGATGGAGACCACCTGGTTGCCTCCTGTTGGTATGGAAAAAGAAAAGAGAGAATGGGAATACAAGGAGAGGACTGGTCAGTGAGGATTACACCAGTTGGCCGTATGGGGGATCGGCTCCCTGGTGCACATGTATGAGAGGGCGAGCCATGTGTGAGGACGGCTCGTTAGGGTTTCAGGTGGCGCCACTGACTAATTTCCACGTGATGTAATTATATGAAGATGTTTATGATTGTGAGTGCTGGTGATATGCCATTTGTGTGACTGGCTGCGTGAGCAAATAACTAGTCAGATGACTAGATTAATATGTGTACACATTTGTGTGACTGCGTGTGTTGTGCAATAATTATTACTCCTTAGAAAACTCACATGTCTTGTTTGATTTTTCAGGAAGTAGGTTTTTCCTTTAATCCGATTTAGGCTATGTTTCTTCGGCGCAGGGCAATAAAGATTTTTTCCTAGTTCTATAATTATTTTGCGATGTACACTAACAGTTAGTGACTTCGCAGTTGTAGGATTTGTATACTTTTAATCGTTTAATATTTAGATGAGATAATTATGTAAACCCATTTAATAAATGTAATGCATTGTTAATTAGGCCCGAACTGTGGAATGTTGTAGCCGATAAATTTGGGCCGAGATTTAATAAAATATCGAGGTTTATCTTTCGTAATCATATGGGTTGAATGTGGAAATTTTATACCGAGATAATAGATTTTAGCGTTTCAGGCTTACTACGGGCCTTGGGGCCTTAAGCTTACCTGAGCCCTAGTGCCGGTCCGGCCCACGGAAACGGGTCGTGACACAAATACACAAAACTTACCAAAAATTATTATAATAAAAACACATAAAATCGCAAAAAAAAAAAATCGCAAAACTTACCTCAACTTGTGTCCAAATAACAATGGATTGACCGGAGTTGCAATGGAGCAGAGATGGCGACGTCAGGCGGGTTGGAGCGGAGTCAGGAAGGGCTGGAGCAGCGTTGCGAATGGAGGAGAGGAGAGGAGAAGGAGAAGAAAGAAAGAAGAAGAAAGAAGAAAGAGGGCGTTTGGCGTTTAAAGCAGCCCTAATATTTGCGATCGACTGGTCGATCGTAAATTTCATTAATATCGATCGCAATTTTTAACTCTGCGACGCCGTTTTACTTCTCAATAAAATTGCTACCGATTTGCGACTCAAACTGTTGGTCGCAAATAATCGGTTGCAAATCGGTCACTTTGTGAATTATGGTCGTTGTAACAAGTTAGAAAATTACTTTAAGTTGTAAATTGAGGGGTTGCTTTACTTTGTGAATTATGGTCGTATGGTGATATGGCAATTAAAGGAGGTTGGGAACTTGACTTGATTGATTGCCCGACGGATGGGCTGTGTGGGTTGAATGGATATTTAATAAAATTATTGATATTTAAATTGGTGGATAGTCCTATTTTTAGAGGCGATTCAACCGAAATTTTGAGAGAATCTAGATTAGTTTTACTTGTTAAATAGGTTATTGGATTATTTAGGACAAGCCTTTATTCTTATTTAGGACAAGCCTTTATTCAATTCTTTCCTCTCCTTCGGATTCCATTTTGTTTGGATCGCTTTAGTTTGTTCACTGCTTCAACATGTTAGAATCCAAAATTAGAGTCTTTTCTCATCCAGCATTATAAGTAATAATAATTAGTATATACCATTTGCTTCATACATAAAATCATCATTATACAAAGCTTTGTCTTTATTTATTTATTTATTTATCAAGTATCAATTATTATGTTATATTAGTATTTAATACTCTTATATTTATTTGTATTTGTATATGAATGTCTATTTGTGCTCTTGCATGATAATGTTTAAGCATTTAATATGCTAGCATTTAATTGCATTGTTTGATTATTTATGTTATGACATTGATTTGCTTTGTTTGCATGGAATTGGGATGAAGTGGGTCACCATGAGTTTGTGATGGTGGTCTTCAATACTGTTGGCCATGTATGGAGAGATCGGCGCCCACTTATGCATCTGATGATATGAATTATATGAAAAACCACATGGTGGCCTCCTCCTGTTGGTAATGGGAAAAAAAAAAAAGAGCATGGAAAAAAATGAGAGGTTGGTCAAGGAAGGATTAGACCGGTCAACTATGTATGAAGGATCGACTCCCTGGTGCACACGTTTGAGAGGGCGGCCCATGTGTGAAGACGACTCGTCTAGGATTTTGCTGATGCCACTAACCAATTTCCACTTGTTTGATTTTTTGAAGGTGTAATTACTTGTGGATGCTGATGTTGTTTCATATGCTTGACTGGTTGTATGTTCATTTTAGTATTTTAAGAAGCATTTCATGTGAATGTCTATGTTATGCATTAATTATTATGCATTATAAACTCACTCTTCTTTTATCTAACTTTTCCAGGAAATAGATTCTTCATTGTCATGCCAAAGATCTGTTTCCTCCACTGCAGAGCTAGAAAAGTAATCTTTAGTATCAGTAGTTGTTTAGCGATATATACAAGAACTTATTTACATCTATCTGTTAGAGAACTCTGCAATTGTAAGATTACAACCGATAAACTTATGTGGATGTTTTAATTATTCATTTAGGTATATGCATGAACCAGTTAGCGCATATTATAGATGTTATATATCATATTTGGGCTCGAGCTATAAAATGTTTAAGATGTTGGACTTGGGCCAGAGTATAAAATAATTGTGAGACTTGTTATGTATGGTGATACGGGCTAACTATTTTTGAAATACTTATTGATGTGGTTGAACTTAGTGATTCAGGCTTACTACGGGTCTCGGGGGCCTTATGCTTACCTAGGCCCTAGTCTCAATCTAGCCCATGGTTTTGGATCGTGACAGCTTGATGATTTAATTTGCTCTACTTGCTACATTATGGTTATTTGATTTCTAAGATAGCTTTGATCATAAACTGACTTACAAAATTAGTGTTACTAGTTTCAGTGAGCCAGATTCAGTGACAGGTTTAGTTTCATGTTTTATTTTCAATGATAAATCTGTTAAGTATTTAATTGATTTATCTATGTTTATTATCTAAATTTAGTTGGTATATTACATTGCTTCTGCTATGATTTGAAAAATCTTTGAAAAGAATTAAACTTTTGAAATACCAATTCACTGCATCTTAGCTATTTGCCTATAAGGATCTACAGTAAGTGTTTCCTTTTTAAAATAACTAGTCTTTTTATGACGTGTCTTGCATGTTGACTATACTCTTTATTCGTATTTGTTCAAATTTTTTTATGTTATTACTTACTTGTTATTTATACACATTCTTATTTTTTTAATATTAAATATTGATTTATAATTTTGTCTTATATTATTTATATTTTCATAATGTTAAAATAAAATTTCATATGAGATTATATATACATTTCCATATATATATATATATATATATAGCTATATAGATATAACAATAAAATATTATATATATTTTTAAAATTAAAATTTTCAATTGTTTGTCAACACAAACATACATATTTTCATTTTGTTTAAAAATAAATTTTAAAAAGTAAACATTTAAAATTTTTGAAAGGCTTAATTATTTATATTCTATTTGAAATTTTATTTTTAAAAATATACATTCAATCAAATCATACAAACATAAATAAAAAAGAATATTATAAAAAAATTTAAAATATTTTATTTAGGAGAAAGATAAAAGAAGAAAAAAGAATATTATAAAAAAATACTTTTTTTAATATTTCTCCTAAATAAAATATTTTAAATTTTAACAGAATCAAATATTTAAAAAAAATTTAAAAATAAAATATAAAAATTTTCAAATGTCTCACTATCATATACATTTATTAAAAAATATATTTAAAAAAGATAAAACTTAAAATTTTGAAATTCTTAATTATCTACATGTATTTACTTAAAAAATTTTAATAAATTATATCTAATCAACTAATAAAATATAATTTTCTAATTGATCATGACTAAGGTTATTTTAGATTATTTTAAATTTTATCAAGGATATTATCAAAAATCTCATTATTTTTCCACATCAATATATATAAAACAAATATTTTTTTCGCAAGAAATTGATATGTGGCATTTTTTAAATGAATGTTCTTCTGCTCTTATCACATAAGATTCTTAAATTTTAATAATGACACATAAAACTCTTAAATTTTAATAGTGCTAAATAGAATTTAATTATTAGTTATAGTGTTATATAAATATTGATATTAGCTATCATTCAATTATCAAAATTAATACATATTATTAAATAATTATAATTATTATAATATTGTAACCTATCTTTCTCAATTAAAATTACATAATATTGGTATTAATTGTCATTCAATTATCATATTAATATGTTTTAAATAATTAAAATTATTATAATATTATAATCTATTTTTTAATTAAAAATAATCATAATTTTGATGTTGATTATCATATTAATATGTATTATAACTTTTAAAATAATATTATTATAATATTGATACTGAATATCATTATAATCAATCATAATTATAATTTATTATCATGAATGAAAATTTTATATTTAAATGAATGATAGAGAAGGTTAACACCTGAAAATATTTATTAATAGTTTTATTAACAATGAATATCCAAACGTTTCAATATTTATTTATCTTGAAATTGCAATATATAGTTGTCTTTATTAGGTTTAATGATAATATATTGAATCGTCATTAATTGCTTATTACTAACTATAAATATTAAATAGAGAGAGCTCTTTGAGGTTTGATAAGATCAATTTATTTTTGTAATTTTAATAATGTTTATACTATTTCTTTTTTACATTGATATATTTTTTTTCTTCTAATTTCTATTACTCTTCAAATTAGGAAAAGTTTGATAATATCATTAAGAATGATATGTATACATCTATAATTAAATTTCTATTGTCCATTTTATTTTATTATTTTTAATATCATTTAAGAAAATTTATTAATTCAAAAATAAATTAAATGAATGATTTTTAATATATATTTAATTTTCTTTCAATTTTATTATGGACATTAATTTTTATATAATTAGTCTAATGTTTTGAATTTGAAATAGATGTTCTTGAATTTAAACAAGTTTCAACAAAATAAACAAATATGAAATCAAAAATAATTTAAATTATAATTTTTTAATTAAATTATATATTTTAAAATATTATCACAATATATCTAAGATTATAGATAAAGATATTTACTATGCATGCTGTTAGTTTGTATATAGTATAGATAAATGGTTATTTATTGATTTGGTGTATGAGACACATGTACTAAGAGTAATTAGTTTTCTAACATGTACACTAAAAATTACTTTGTTATCCACTAAAATGGGTTAATTATATTTGTCGTGTTTATATTTGTCGTATTTAAACTTTTAATTTTTCTCAAATTTGATATATGAATGGAAAAAATTTACGATGAAGTGTTTGGATTAATAATTTATATATAATTAAGTGCATTTAGCTGGAACTTTTCATTGAAAAATCAAAATGAACTATTTTACTTCATTGTTTTGCTTTTTTTTTTTTTCTAAATTATTACGGCTAAATGCATAATTTTGCTCCTAAAGTTTACGCGATTTGCTTTATGGTATCTCAAATTTGCGGGGACCTATCATTGCCTTACACTTTTATATTTTAGTAATAATTGCGACATCCTGACCCGGCAAAGCAATCTTAAGAGTGCTGGTATAACAAAGCTTCTGGCTAGTTTCTAGGATGACTGACTAGCTATGGGTAGTGAAATGCGGGACACAGAAATGAATCGGATCGTATATCAAAAAGGGGAAAACTAATCATCAGATGTGCCTTTTGGTGGAATGGCTTGGAGCGTTGGAAGAACTCTAGTGTTAAGTGTGCTCCTTAATGAAAATCTTAGGATGTGTGACTTTTTGGGAAGTTTCCTATTTCACCAGCGGGACAAAATCGTACGGGTCTTGCTAATCCAGTATGGAATGAAATTGGCTTGGTGTAAAATAGACAATTCCTCTGGAGGTTAGAGTTGAGCATGACAATTGGTATTAGAGCTAGACCCCCACTAGTAGAAGTATGGTTTGAGGACAAACCACGCGGAAGTTGGTGGGCCTGTGACATCCCGACTCGGAAAGCGATCCTAAGAGGGAGGGTAGAGCAAAGCTCTTGGCTAGCTTCTAAGATGATAGACTAGCTATGGGTAGTGGAATATGGGACACAGGAATGAATCAGATCATATATCGAAAAGGGGGAAACTAATCATCAAAGTTGCCTTTTGGTGGAATGACTTGGAGAGTTAGAAGAACTCCGGGGTTAAGCGTGCTCCTTAACGAAAATCCTAGGATGGGTAATCTCTTGGGAAGTTCCCCATTTCACCTGCGGGGTAAAACCATGCGAGTCTTGCCAATCCAGTAAGGAATCTAGTATGGGATGAAATTGGCTTGTTCTAAAGCGGACAATTCCTCTAGTGGTTGGAGTCGGACGTGACAATAATTATGCCCCTCACCAAAATAAAATGGAAAAGTGCAGGGTCATGATTGAACTCTTACAAAGTTCTTTCATTTTGAAGAGACATATTTATTACTGAAATGTGAAAGTTTAGGGCCATGATAAGTTTCTCGAAAACTTGAAGGTGCTATAAGGCAAATCGCGTAAACTTGGGGCAAATGTATGCATTAGGCCAAATTATTACTTTTTTTAAAAAACTTATGATGGAGCCCTAATAGGATATAGAATCCTAACTCATATTAGTATTTAACCACACTTAAATCAAACACATTTACTAGTCCATTAATTCTTTTAATAATCATTTTAAAAAATGGGCTTTAAATTAAATCTTTTGGACTATTAAACTTAACTCAAATATTTTGACAAACCAAATAAAATTTATCGCTAAAGTACAAACTCAGCTATTGATTGAGTCACAATTATAAATAAAAAACCTGTTAGGATTTAGCGCAAAAAATTTAGCAATCAACTGGCAAACGGTCGCTAAGTCTATCACTAAGGAGTCGATACTTTTCCCGCCATAATTTTGTGTCAGATTTTGCGACCAACTACTAATAAGTCACTGAAGTTGTTTCATCACTATTGGCATCTTATAAATTGTTAAATTACCGCCTCATTTATTTTTTCCAATGATTATTTGTCATTGCAGTCTATGGTGATCTATCGATAAATACAACAGATTTACATCGGTCGTTAAAGAGAGCTTTTTTTCTTTGTAGTGTATTACATTTGAACTACTTAGTGAATCGTGATTTAAAAATTAAATTTGAAATAGAGATAAAACGCATTATAAAACTCACATTGTGAAAAACATCTTCCAAACTTTGAAGAGAGAAAGAGTTCCTTTAATGGAATTAGGAACTAGAATTTTGCAGCTGAAAGTCTTAATTCAATCCTGTCATGTTTTTGAATGTTCTCATGTTTATAGAGCAGGCAATCAAGTGGCTCATGCCCTTGCACAAAAAGTTATTTTCCTTGATGTCAAAAAGCTAATCTGGATGGAGGAAGTCCCTTCTTTCCTTTCGAACCTTGTGTTAGCTGATTTTCATTTATAAAAGTTTTATCTTTTATTCCTCAAAAAAAATTATATTTAAAATATTTTTATACACTATAAATAATAAAAAAATATTTATCACATTTATGAAGATTTTTATTATTCAAAATGTTTATTTAAATTAATTTCAAATGGCTTGAATTGAAATGAGAATATTTTGTCATTTATTTAATCAAATATTTATTAATAATAAGTTCAAATGATATTTTTATAATAGATTGATTGTTGTAATTATTTATGTAAATCGATTAGAATTAATAGGAAATTACAAGATACAATCCTACATGGCACTATAATTCTATTGGAACTATATATATATATATCTTTTGAAATTGTCGATAAAGATTTCGGTTGAATTAATTGACAAAAAACTTATAATTTATTCGATTATATGGTCATTTAAAGACATAAGATTTAAATAGTAATTTGATTGCTATGATGAATAATAATTTGTAGTCCATGTTGTTATTTCTCCTTGGCCTCTCAATGAATAAAAAAAAATATTATCATAATTCTATTTATAAAAATTATCACTCTTTGAACTGAATGGAAAAATGTGATTCTTTGATTGTAAATTTTTATATCTTATTTACTATTTTTCTAATATATATATATATATATAGAGAGAGAGAGAGAGAGAGAGAGAGAGGGGTAATGGTCCAATAATTGAAAGAAAATGGCTTATTTTACTGTACACCAGTGTTGTCAAAACCCCATTAAAATCTGCCAAGCCCCACAGCGCCCATTTTCAGTAGTTAAATTACTAGCGTTACAAGTTGCCTAGCTTGGGGACAGGACAAATTTCTAGATCTCTATTGTGGCACGCACAAAATGGACGGTTGTGATCCTTTCAGAGACTCTTTGCCCTTTCTAGTTTTTCACATTTTTCATTTTTTTTTTTATATTCTTTACAATCAACACTCTCTCTTTTGACTCTTTCGCAAGACAATCACCTGAATTACTTTTGAGAATATAAAATTATTATTCTTATTCTCATTCTTTTCTAAAAAGTTATATTATAAATATATTACACAATATTAATCTTATTCTTATTGATTATTAACCATCAATAATATAAACATCATAAATTTTTTAAAAAATATCTATATACCTATATAAGATTTAACTCCATGATTGAAATACTTATTAGCAAGTATGAATTTTTAAATTAGAATTGATCACTATTCGGTTTAAATTAAATTGAAAAGAATCAATACTGACTGAATACATATTTAATTTTAATTTTCTTATATTAAACTGAAACTCTCCTATAAAATATTAAATTGGAATTAGTTTAACAGTTTTATTTTCAAATCAAGCTGAAAAAGATTAATTTGTGGGACTGATTTCAATTCTTGCTTCCAACTATTGAGAGTATAAAATTATTATTGTTCTCATTTTCTAAAATGATATCATGGACTATAGAAAATGTGAAATTCTAAATTAAAGATGTTAAAATGTACTAATTTTTTAATTTTTTGAGAGATTTGACCGAATTGAAATACTAGGAAGTAACAAGTGCACCTTATAAACTTATTAATCTAAAGTATAAGATTAAGGAGTAATTACAACGTGTAGCCCTTTGATTTTACTCAGATAAACTAATAAGGATCTTAATTTTCAAAATTTAGTCCATACATTATAATTCCCTTACACTATAAAATTCAATTGTTAATTTTTCCATCAAGTGAATGTGAAATTTCAAAAATGTCCTTGAAGATAATTACCATGTACTTCTATGATTTGTTTTATACTGATAAGGATCTTAAATTTTATAATTTTACAGTATGTAATCCCTATATAATTAATTATCATTAAGGATGCTCTTGATATTTTATAATTTTTTAATTGCAAAATTAATGATTGGATCTTATAATATAATATAATTATAATGCAAGTACTAAATAGTAATTTTCAAAATAAAATCCTTAATAGTTTATCTGATAAAAATATAGAGACTATATGGTAATTACTCCAAGCGTAAATGGTTCAAAATTCTACAAGAAAAAAAAAAAAAAAAAAGAAAAAAAACTGAAGGTAAAAGACACACACCAATCACAGGATTGATTTAATGTAATTTTATTTCGTAAAAGAGGAAAGGTTTGACTTTCCATTTTAAGCTTTGGGAAACGTATGAAAAGCCATTAAGGAATAGTGAATAGCCACGTCCTATCCCTCAACAAAAACAGTAAACGGAGTAATTGGCATTTGATCGGTTTCTGTCAAACACTAAGACAAAAATTCCCATTTTAACCTTGTACGGTGAAACTAATAAATTACCAATTTATGACAAAGTTAGAAATGGAGATTCCAGAGAGAGAGAGAGAGAGTAAATAGACTGAGACTGAGAGAACGAGAGAGAGAGAGAGAGAGTGTAGGCGTTTTTGGAACGAGAGAGAGAGAGAGAGAGGAAATGGAAATGGAAACTTAAGTAAATAGACTGAGACTGAGAGAACGAGAGAGAGAGAGAGAGTGTAGGCGTTTTAGGAATAAAGAAGGAGAAAGATTTTCTTCTTAATTTCCATTTTCCAACAATTCAATTCTGAAATTCCAAAGAACAAACACACATATAATTGTTGGTGCTATTTACTCTTTCTCCTTCTAGTTTTCTTTAATTTCATTTAGTTTTTTACAATTATTTTTTCCTTTTCAGTGTTTCTTGAAACTTTCCAAGAGTTAGATTTTTCAGTTTGTAACTTTTGGTGATTTTGATATGGGAAAAATATATCTTCTGCAATTTTTACCATCCAAAGGAAATTTTATTGTTCGTCTTCAAGATTTGGTTCTATTTTTCTTCTCTCGTGATCAGTATTCTTGAGCTGCATGTTTAGATTTCATCGAGTCTATTTCATATTAGCCTTTTTTTTTTTAATGTTAATTGCTTAATACATATTCTTCTTTCTTACTAATTAGGTTATATAAATATATGTTATTATCAGATAAGGAAAAAAAATGTATGGAGATTGCCAAGTACTGTCCAAATTGGGAGGGAATGTGGTCTCATCAGAAACCCTTTTTTCCTCAGCCATGGGAAACCCTAACTTTAACTTCATGTCAGACATGTCCTTCCAACATGCTTTCCCTCCCATCATCCCTGTAAGTGTAATCTACTCTATTTCTTCTTCTGTTTTTTTTTTTTTTCTTTGTAAAGATTTTCCTTGTGTTTATGGAGAAAAAAAAAAATGATAGGATGTATTTGGTTTCAAAAATTTAGAAAGAAGAAAGCGGGTTAATCATGGCCGGGAAGGAGGAGATGGAAAGTGGGTCTGGAAGTGAACAAGTTGAAGACAAATCAGGGAATGAGCAAGAAAGCAGTGAACTTCAACCTCCCAAGAAGAAGCGTTACCACAGGCACACTGCTCGCCAGATCCAAGAAATGGAAGCGTATGTCTTTCCTTTATCTTCTCCATTTTCCTTTCCATATTTATTCTTTTTTTTTTTTTTTTTTTAAATCATTCCCAATTCTCAAGAACTACTCTCTCTCTCAAAATTTCCAATGCCATGCAATCCTAACTTGGATTCTGTGTTTGCCAATGGAACACCTATTTGCAAAAATACAAACAAGTAATTCTTCTTTTTTTACCCCTCATAAAGATGAGATTTTCTTTTATTTATTATGCTACCCTTAATGTTAATTTAATTTAATTATAAAGATTTTCTTTTTTTCCCCCTCATAAAGATGTCTCTTTTTAGACTTTTTAATTTAATCATACAACAGTATATTTTTGTCATATGATATAAAACCATAAGCTTGTTTCGCAGCTTGTTTAAGGAATGCCCACACCCAGATGACAAACAAAGAATGAAACTTAGCCAAGAACTTGGTTTAAAGCCACGCCAAGTTAAATTTTGGTTCCAAAATCGCCGTACCCAAATGAAGGTGACTACTGCTCTCTCTCTCTCCTCTTTACTTCATGCTAAGTGGGCGTTGGGTTTTACATACAGTGAACGAGATTCCCAAGAAAACGCGTCCATTAGTAACGTTTTCACTAAACCCATCATCATGAGCATCGTAGCAAAAGAATCGCATTTATAGCTTTGGCTTGCTGGCTCTTTTGCTCGTAGTCCTACATATCTAATACAGTCTGTATCCATTAATAACCCTTGTGGGGCGTGTAATTTAAACCCTTACCTGCACATGTGCTTCCTAGAGGGTGCACAGTAAGAGTTAATGCTATGTCTGTTAGTAATTTTTAGGGTTATACACAACGAAATTAGTGTTTTTTATTTCCTTAAATTTCACTACCATGTAATTTAGGCACAGCAAGATCGAGCAGATAATATTGTACTGAGAGCAGAGAACGAGACCTTGAAGAATGATAATTACAGGCTACATGCAGAATTACGCAATATAATCTGCCCTAATTGCGGAGGGCCTGCTATGCTTGGTGGGATTTCCTTTGAGGAACTTAGACTTGAAAATGCAAGGCTTAGAGATGAGGTATATTTCAATTGTTATTCTAATTCGATTATTCAATATATATATATATATATATATATATATATATATATATATATATATATATAAAATTATAACCATACAACTCTATTATGTTCTTATGTTTTTATTTATGTAATTCGTCTCAAATATGTAATCACACATAAAATTTATGTTTTTATTTATGTAATTCGTCTCAAATATGTTATCACACATAAAATTTATACCTTTGCTACTATTAAATGCTAGTTGAAAGAAAAAAAAGAAAAAACTTGAAATTTTATGCATTTAGGTTATGTTTTGTGTAAATGGGTTTCAAAATTTAAATTTAAATTTCTTTTGTTCGTTATAAGATGAAAATATTTATTTCATTATTGACGTAGAAACTCAATTTTATGAAACTCAATTTAATTAAATAAAATTGAATTTATTTATAAATGAATTTTATACAGACCAAATTTATTTATACCACCTATTAATATATTTTAGTATACACTTGAAATTTTTTGGTTTCAAATCTAAAAAATTGATTATGCTTAAGAAGAGTTATTAAATGTTATAGAATTTAATAAATAAATTTTACATTTAAACACGTGAACTGTTAAATCATTTGCAGCTAGAACGCGTTTGTTGCATTGCCTCACGATATAGTGGCCGGTCAATTCAAGCAATGGCGCCTGCTCCTCCGCTCATTCCTACCTCACTGGATTTGGATATGAACATATACTCAAGGCAGTTTCCAGACTCTTTGGGTACTTGCAGTGAAATGATGCAAATGTCTATGTTGCCAGAAACATCCCCCTTTGCTGAGGCTGGTCTTGTATTGATGGAAGAGGAAAAAAATCTTGCAATGGAGATTGCATTGTCATCAATTGATGAACTTGTCAAGATGTGCCAGGCGACTGAGCCTCTCTGGATCAGAAACAATGAGACTGGCAAAGAAGTGCTGAATCTTGAAGAACATGCAAGAATGTCTCCATGGCCTTTGAATCTCAAGCAACAATCCAGTGAGTTCAGGACTGAAGCTACCCGTGACAGTGCTGTGGTTATAATGAATAGCATCAACTTGGTTGATGCTTTCCTCGATGCAGTATGTAGCTTTATTTATTTCATAAATTCTTTGTTATCTTCTTCTCTATTATCAATTGTCTTCTTCTTTATTTGCAATTTTCTCAGAATAAATGGATGGAGTTGTTTCCTTCAATTGTGGCTAGAGCAAAAACTGTTCAAATCATAACACCAGGTGCTTCTGGTGCCAGCGGTTCTCTTCACCTGGTAGGCATACAATTGAAGCATGCTGAGATCGGTTTAATTATAAATTATCCTACAAAATATGATTTTAATTTTATTCTACTATCGGTCAGATGTTTGCAGAACTGCAAGTTCTTTCTCCATTAGTGCCAACTAGGGAAGCATATTTTCTTCGCTATTGTCAACAAAATGTGGAAGAAGGAACTTGGGCAGTCGTTGATTTTCCCATTGATAGCTTCCATGAAAACATTCAGACTGCCTTTCCTCTTTACAGGAGAAAGCCTTCAGGTTGTGTTATTCAAGATATGCCCAATGGCTACTCAAGGGTATGTATATATATTTTTATATTCAATTCTTTTTTATATATTTTTATATCGCAGAGATTATAGTATTTGTTATGTACGTACAGGTTACTTGGGTGGAACATGCAGAAATTGAGGAAAAGCCAGTGCATGAGGTGTTTAGTGAATTAGTGTATAGTGGGATGGCGTTTGGAGCTCATCGCTGGTTAGGAGTATTGGAAAGACAATGCGAGAGAGTTGCTAGCCTCATGGCCAGAAATATCTCTGATCTTGGAGGTTTGCAATAATAAATCATGCTATATATATATTAATCCTCAGTTTAATAGTATTTGGGATTAATCTACCATACGGAATTAATTTCATTTTTACATGAATTTTAATAAAATTTTCTTTTATAAATGAATTTTGATGTTTTAATCTTCCATGATGCACAGAAACTCTCAGCCACGAGTATTTTCATCTGTCTGTTCCCGCATATATGTTTAACATGTCATTTCCCATATTGCTTCTGAGTTTTCTTTTCCATGCAACATATGTTTTAATCAACAATAAAATGTATCTTAAATACTTCTTTTCTGAAAATTAATTTATCTTAAATACTATGTAGTTCTATTAATGTGTACTTGTGAGTTTTTCGAAAGGAAGTCCTAGTAGTTTCTACTGCTTTTAAATTTAGAAGTTCATTTGCAGATTCTACTGCTTTAAATTTAAAAGAGAACAGCAAAGACAAAGATTTTGAATTATTATGAACAATTTTTTTGGTTGCATTTGCAGTAATACCTTCGCCAGAAGCAAGAAAGAATTTGATGAGACTAGCACAGAGAATGATTAGAACATTCTGCGTTAATGTCAGCACTTGTACTGGCCAGTCCTGGACAGCCTTATCTGATTCTTCTGATGACACTGTTCGAATTACCACAAGGAAAATTACTGAGCCTGGCCAGCCTAATGGGGTCATTCTAAGTGCAGTATCCACTACTTGGCTTCCCTATCCTCATTTCCAAGTCTTTGATCTCTTGAGAGACGAACAACGCAGATCCCAGGTTCGAGTTGTTTCTAATTAAATTGATTAATATTTTTTACTAAATTTAAAGATTACTTTTGGTAAGCTGTAATCAAACACATTTTTTTTTGAATATTTAATCAAATACATGTGTAGTATAACTAAGATTTCCAGTACTCGAACCAGACATAGTCGAATCCAATGAGCTTTCGGGTAGTGGTGGTTATAGACTAAAAAGATACACTTTTAGCATCAACATTATAGTAGAAATACATGGAGATTACATTTTGTTAAACATAACATTCTTTTAAATGTGTATTGCGTTTCTGTAATCAATAAAATGTAATACTATGATATATGTGATCCAGCTGGATGTCCTTTCTAATGGGAATGCCTTACATGAAGTTGCTCACATTGCCAATGGCTCTCATCCAGGAAATTGCATTTCTCTTCTTCGCATCAATGTAAGCTTTTCGATTCCAGCAACATTTTATTTTCTAATCATTTCTTACTTCTTTTTTCCTAAATATGCAAGCTGTGCATGTATATATTTAACCAAGATTGTTGTCCTAAATTAATTTCTTGTCTACCTATGTCTTAAAATAAAAAGAAAAATACATATTTAAGCCCTTGAGATTCATCGAGTTTTTCTCGTTAAAGACTTAAATTTTGTTTTTTGGTGACTTTGAATTCTTTGGATCTGTTTCTTGTTGTTTACTTTCAGTCTATTTATGTCTAATATTTATCGAAGTAAAAATTTAAAAGGTTCAATAAGCAATTAGAAAAGTTTAGAGGTTTAAATATGCGATTTTCCTTTTAAAAATTAATTATTTTCTCTAGTCTAGTTCTATTTTGTACCAAGAATTATCTATCTTTTATATTTTTGTCCTCTATTTTACTTTTCTATTTGGTTTGATGCATGCATATTATAAGGTTGCAAGCAACTCTTCCCAGCACGTAGAGCTGATGCTACAAGAGAGTTGTACAGACCAATCTGGATCTCTTATTGTATACACAACAGTCAACGTCGATTCAATCCAGCTAGCGATGAATGGTGAAGATCCATCTTTCATTCCTCTTCTTCCTCTAGGCTTTGTTATACTTCCTGTGGAATCCACCAACGCAACTAATTCTTCTCAAGAAGGAAATAATAACTCCTCAGGGTGTCTTCTCACCGTCGGCCTTCAAGTCCTCGCCAGCACCATCCCTTCCGCCAAGCTCAATCTCTCCACTGTTAATGCCATTAACAACCATTTGCGTACTACTCTCCACCAAATTTCTGCAGCTCTTACCACTTCTGAGAATTCCAATGCCAATGCTTCCTCTCAACAATAGGTTTCAAATTACCCAAAGTCTCCCCAACTCTTTCTCTCTCTGTTTAATTGCTACAAGGGTCTTTTGGTTATTGTGATATTTCTATCTTATCTAGACGAGTGGGGAGATTTTGGGTAATTCATCAGAAGTAAAGGGTAGGAGTGGAAAATAAAGTAGTGTTTTAAATTTGTGTCTTAACTTTGATCACAATATAGAAATTATCAAATATTGAACTTTTAGATTTACGAAGTTTCAATCAGAATATCAATTGTAAATTTATTAAATTGATTTTCTGATTGAAAATTCTTATTAAAAATATATTCAAAAGTTCAATTTTTGATAAATTGTATGTTAAGATCAAAGTAAAAGAGACAAATTAAACATTATTTACTGTGTATTAGTATTTAGTAGTAGTGGGTAGGTAATGTGGTGGTAGGTGTAGGATTTATTGAAGGCAGAAATTGAAAGGGAAGGGTAATTAAGGGAAAAAAAAGACAAAAAGAATATTATATAAATAATATATTGATAAAATAGAGGGAGTCAAGAGCGCACCAACATATGATCCTTGCTCTGTTAGCAAGCAAGGATGGTGGTTCGGGTATTGACTTCTACTTGTCAGAGTCTTTATTGTTCTTTTATTCAACTTAATTAAATTTCTTTTTTGTTCTTGTTATTTCAACTGTCTCTATTTCTTTACTCCATCTTATCAACAATCTAACATCATGGGTTGACAGAAGTTATGAATGAATATGTTTTAAATATGAGCATATAGCCAAGAAAATAGAAGATAAGTCTGACCTGATTTGAGAGGTTTTGGTCTTGCTCTTTCTCTAGCAAGTTTGTTTGTTTGTTTATTCTCATCTTTATGGCTTTAAGTTTGACAGTGGAGGAAGAGGGGGGTGGAGGTGTGGTCGTTAAGGGGGTTTATGTACCAATAGAGAAGGCCTACCTAGCCTCTATCTGGTAGCGCGATTCAATACAGAAAAACTTTTGGACATTAACGCAATGAAAAAGAAAATGGCTTCCCTATGGTAACTTGATAAGGGTGTGAGTATTTGTGAGATTAAGTTATTCCAATTCTTTCATAAGGTTGATAGTGGTAGGGTAATTTCTATGAGTCCTTGGATATTTGATGATCAATTACTAAACTACGTGTGAATGGACAAGCCTAATCAGTTCCTTTATATGATACTCTCTTGTGGATCCAAGCACATGATTTGCCATGAGTTAAGGACTTGCTATGTAGAGAAGTTAGAAACTAAGTTGAAAAAGTTAGCAAATGAGAAAGTATATTGAAATAAGAGGAGGTTACCTCCTCATAGGCTTTTCGAGTCCAACACTTGTGCCAAATCATTTTTGACAATTCTAATTGAGGGATCTTTGGACATAATTGGATATTTAGATCAAACTTGAAAAGTCGATCAAACCAAGGTCAAACTAGTTGAACCAAATTTAGTGCGAAATAAATTGAGAATTTTCTACTCTTTTGGTTATAAGTATTTTCATAGATAGAATTTCAGTATAATCATGATACCATCGGTACTGGTCTGAATGAGTTTTCCATCGATGTATGATACATTAAAACCCAAGTTGAAACGGGTCACAAATTGATCAAATGCACAAAATATTGAATCGAACCAATCAGACTGAATCGAGACATGTGTGCCTAGGCGGTAATCGCATAAGGCCTTGCAGTCACCACACAAGCTATCACATTCACATGTTTTAAGCATGTCATTAACATGCATTTTAGCATTCTTAAAGTCTAATCTAATGCCCTTACTTGGTCGAACTATAATTGGGCCATTAGACCCCTTTTCTTCCATATTTTCAAGAGAAAATAAGTTCTGTTGGAGATTCTTTGGTGTTAAATAAGAATATCAAGTTATTTTTCAAAGATCAAGATCTTTGGTAAAGTTCTTTCTACTAAAAATCCATTCTGTTTTTCTTTTTATTTAAAGGCTAGATCTTACGTCTTTATGGTAAAATTGTCATTTTTTATATCTTAAGCGTGATGTTTCATTCATGATTTTAATAACATGCATTTTTTTTTTTGTTTTAGGAGGTGAAACCTCCAAAGGGAAAGGGCAAAAAGTAATGGAGGCTTGTGTATTTTCTCCATTTCAGATAATGTTAGGCCTTACATTTATGTTTTATATTAAATGTGCCTCAAAATCTTATTTTTATGCAATATATGTATAGATCCATGCCCAAGATGCCATATTCATGCACTTTGTGAAGCTACATGAAATTTATGCTTGTATTATTATGAAGTCAGAATTTTCAACTGCTGTCGCTCTAAATTTATGTTTAAAAATAAAGTTTCAAAGCCATATTAAGTGGTTACATTTGCTTAGGATGCTATGTACTTAATTTGGATAGATTTGGTGAAGTATTGTTCCTTTTAGTTTTATGTTTAAAAATCAACTTTTGATGCCATATTTAGTGATTAAAATTTACTTGGGATGTTATGTACTTAATTTGGTGAGGTTTGGTGAAGTTTTAGACATATTTCTAAGAGAAGCTGAATCTCTCTAGGTTTATTTTTCATGTTCACGTGCTTTATTTTGTTGTTTTTGGTAATTTAGTCATGATTATATATGTGATGTTTAATGATGATTAATGTAAGTTGGTGTGATTTAAATGCTTGTTTGGTGCAAAAGTAAGCTTTGCGAAACCATGTAAGGATCGAAATGTAATTTTGGCAAGTGACGAGGGCTGATTGGAATAATTCCAAGGGCTATTTGCTAATTTTCCTTGCTTGCTTGTGGAAAATTTAGACAAAAAGAGGACTTTCAGGACTTGTATGACATTTTCTAAGGACCTAAATGTAATTTGCATTAATTACGGACTAAAGAACAATTTGGAACTTAATTGAGGACTATAATTATAAATTGGACCTTTATATGCGACTAATTGTGAACTATGAATAATTTAATATACCATTAGCCTAATTATCCAAGTGGCACTCATTTATAATTAATAAGAGCTTTAAGAACCAAATTATAATTTGGCCTTAATTAAGATGATAATTAATCATGATTAGCAATAATTAAGTGATATGTTTTATTAAATTATTTATGTGGCTAGGTTAATAATTAAGTTGTTAAAATATGACACTTAGATTTAATTAGGTGATTAAAAGGAAAAATAATGTAAATAATAGAAATAATAGAATATAAGAATATTAAATTAATTAGATAGTTAATTAGTATAATTTAGTAAGATAATGAATTATTGGCTTTAATAACTATCTTAAGATCAATTAATGTAGTAATTGATCAACTTAAGTCTCAATTATGAGAATGTAAAAAAATATGAGAATTAGACTCCGTTTGGTATAAATGAATTCAAAATATGAAATTTATTTGTAAATGAATTCTAGGAAATTCATCTGTGAATGAATTTTTATGTTTGGTATTATTTATTTAAAACATGTATTTCAATTGAATTACACATATCATGTATAAAATAAATTTATAATTGAAAATTCATTTGCTTTTGTTCCTAAAATATCCTTGAAATTGTAGTTTCACAAATATCAATTATGTTTATATTATGGTGTATAATTTTTTTATATTTTTAATAAAATAAATATATAACATAAAAACAATATAATAAAATTATGCATTTAATTTGGGGATAAATGTATATTTAACTTGAATCTCTCTCTCCTTAATAGTAAAAAAAAAAAATACTAAAAAAATAGTAAAATAAAAGATGAAAAATATTAAATTAAAAACACAATATTCAGAAAATATTTTTCAAAAAAAAAAAAAAACTTTTAAATGGTTTTGTTCAAGTTTGATAAAATAAGTAAGTTAAATAAGTAAAAAAAATTGAAAAATTGACTTTGTAGAAAGAGAAGGGTAATTTTGTCATACAAAGTTAGAGTGTTTAGTTTTGTGTAATTCATTTAGAAATTCCACCTATTTTTATAGAATTTGGTGTAGTTATGTTCATTTCGATCCTTTTTTTCATAGTAAACCCTTTTACAACAAGCTTAGCTTTACAAATCTTCACTTTTCCATCTACACCTCTCTTTTTCTTATAGATCCACTTATTTAACCCCTTCAGGTGGTTCTGCAAGTTTACAGACTTGATTAGCGTACATGAACTATCTCTAATTTCATAGTAACAAGCCATTTGTCGGCATTTTTATCCCATAGTGCATCATCGTAACAGACTGGTTTGGTATTCAACTCTTTATGAATTTTGTCATATGACTCCCCTAAGAGTGTATATCGAATTGGCTTCCATATTCCTCTCCCACTACGATGAGACACATCCTACCACACCTTCATTATAATGTGGTTCTAAGACCAGCAAATCTATGATTAGTGATGTTACCGTGTCATGGTTAGAACCCTCATCCTTGACATCTCCTTCACCACCTGTTCCGAGTAGTGGAATGTCAACAAGGACTTCTATTTGTGGTATATTCTTATCAATATTGTCTGTTGTAGTTTGAGCATTACTCTCGCTACTCTGTTGCTACAGTGGAATGTCATGAGCTACTACTTTAAGCAATTGTTGATCAGTTAGTCTATCAACATGTCTCCCACTATAACGAGGTAATGGAATGTCAAATCTAACTAAAGGTGGTTTAGGTTCTTGGACTCTATGAAGGCCATCTATAGGTACATTATCCCCTCGCAATTCTTTCAAGACAAGCTGACACTCGAAAATATGGTTATTGATATAGTCCTCTTATAAATAATAAGCAGTGATGCTAACAATGACCTTATTTGCCTTAAGACTATAAAATAAACCACCTTTCGTACCTTTAGGATACCCAATAAAGAAGCACAATTCTTTTTTCAATTCCAGCTTATTCGCCTTCTCATTCAATGCATGGGCTGGACACCCTCACATCCAAACATGTCTCAGACTAGGCTTATGCCTAGTCCACAGTTTTATAGGAGTCAAGGGTACTAACTTAGATGGAACTAAATTCAAAATGTACGTTGCTATTTCAATCGCATGTCCCTATGACGAAAGTGGTAAATCTAAATAACTTAACATAGATAATGTAACACCCTCCGCCGAGTCCCGTGAGACCCGACGACGGATGCCACATTCGGTGCCGGAGACACTGTCTTAACTTAATATACAAATACTTAAATATGATTATGAATTAGAAGTAATTGAGTATTCACAAGTGTAGCGAGTAAATTTTTTTTTTTTATAGATAATCATTTCATTTTGTTTTCATCTCTTTTTTTTTTTTTTTTTTTGAAAAATAGATTGGGAAAAATCCTACATAAATACTGTAAGAATTTCCCTTTTAAAAACTGAGCTCGCCAAACATGTGAATACAAAACACTCCTAATTAAACTCCAAACTCCCAACATCTCCACATAATCATCATAACACAACAACACTTCTATATTTTCATAATTATATAAATCCTCAATAGCAGTTTAATATTTATCAATAAATTGCATTCAGTATATATATCAAGTCTTAATAAACTAATCATACCAACTCTCTTGAAATATTTTATATTCAATCATTTAATGAATCTTATGCTTATCTCCGAATATAGACACCAACATAATTGCTAATTACATGCTTAAGTTATAATTCAAATAATACAATAGCTGAAAATATAATACTTATACATGCCATAGTTCTTAAGTACATAAATCTCAATCTACTACTACCACAATAGTCACTTCTGCCCTGAAGCTACTCTTCTAGTCTTCAAGCAGCAACCACAGTCTTTAACCTGCGCGTGATAAAAATCAACGCGCTGAGTATAAAACTCAGTGGTGCTCATAATTCACATACTTACTAAAGTTGTGATGACAACTTACTTAAAACACAAATGACATAAAATCATTAAATTTCAACATACATGTACATTTATAGCAAAAGAAATATCAAATAAACTATTAATTAATAACATAAAGAATGTAATTCTTTCAACTCATAAATTCATTACTTGCACATTTATTATACCAATACATATACTATTTATGTTTAAAACCATGTACCGGAATATCATGCTTTGAAAATTCAGTTGATAACATAATCATTAATTTCCAAAGTAAGGTTTACTAAAATAATATGATCTCATTCGTTTAATTCAAATACTTTGAAAGTAATAAGACGATTATAAATACAAATATGTTAATTCTTTAGTTAAGGCTCGTACTAATACAGAATGAATATAAGCAGATTTGATCGTGGCCTATGAAAGCACCACCGTGACCTATGAAAGCACCACCGTGACCTATGAAAGCACCACCCCCATCACACAAATAAGCGCGTCCGCCTATTTATAAGGGCTGATAACCCTAGCATATGATCATAGCTTCACATAACAAAATCAATCTCTTCATACCACGTTTCAATCATGCATAGTAGAGCCCAAATCAAAATCATTCTTTCACAAAAGCAAAAATTCTTAATCAAAAACTCTTCATTACTTAATACCCATCATTTCAAATTTCTCAACTTACAACTTACAAAAATTTCCACATTCTTCAAAGGAAATATTTCAAATATATATATATATATAGGAAAATTTCTCATTAATTCCTTTTCTTTTAAAACTTTCTTAACATCATAATGAAATTTATCATACTTTCCTTATTCAAAATTCAAAGCACATACACCTTAAATACCCATTTTTTTTTAAAACTCTAAACATATGAAAGTTATCAAAATAATCATACTTATGTCATACTTATACCATACAAAAAAAAAAAAATAATTAAGTAAGCCTTACCACCCTAGAGTGGTTTGGCCTCTTAATGAAAACCAAGGGGAGGAATTTCCTTCTCCAACCAAGCATACTAACATAACTCTTATGCACCAAGGTATCCATTTCTATCCTCATCATGCATTATCTAAACTAATTCCACACTTTATCCCAAAATTTCCAACAATTTTTCCCATTTATATCCATTTAAACATATCCACAATACCACTTTTCAACCTTATATCTTATTTTTGTCAAATCAATCCTCAAACATACAAATAATCAAGAGAACCTCATCACACATGATTCATACATACATTTATCCATATAAACCTATGAGTCAAGGCATAGGAAATTTCCAGCATTAAAATTTCCTTGACCTTTGCTGTGTTTTTAAGACATAACTTGAGTTATAGGTCTCCAAATTGAATGAAATTAGATTCATTAGAAAGCTAAGATAAAATGCTACAAATGTTATGAAGGGACCACAGCCCATATCAATGCGTAAGGTGGTAAACAGAAGCTAGGAACACAGACCAATAGTCCAGACCCGATTCAGCAGAACTAAGTCCAATGTTTATTGAATTCCTACTTAACCAAACACTCAAATTAAACCAATCTAGAACCATGGAAGTCGCAAGACACAGGGAAACAACTTTCATGAAGACCTCAGAACCAAATCTTGACATTATAGTGGTCAAAATGGGCACTCAATTCAGTGATGCATGTGGCCCGACATAACAGAGTCAGTTTAGGTATTTCAGCCATAAGTTGAGCTATGTATCTCCAAATTGGACACAAGAGGATGGGTTGGAAAGCTAAGAAGTAGACCTACAACTTTCATGAAGGACTCAGACACAAATGGAAAATATAAATGGTTGAAAACTAGTCCTTAATCTCACCCAATAACACTTTTTCCAAAATTCAGCTTACTTTAACCATGACAAAAAAAACATGAACAACAAAGATACAAGGTAGAGATTTCTACCACATACTAAATACTCATCAAACATCACCCAAGAGCATGTTATTGCAACCAAAGTTCAACAAATCAATCATTTCATACAAAATCCCAAAATACATGTATGATAGCATAAATGCACAAAATAAAAAATTCAAGTAAGGTAAGTGTGTTTATGAACACTAACCTTAAAAATAAGCTTTAGCAAGCTTAAATTAAAGCTTTCTAAGCTCTAACTTTGCCTTTACTCCATGGTAGAGGTTTCCCCAACCTTTGGCTTAAGTAGAGAATCTCCAAATTTCTTAAACTAATCACCACAAATCACTTCTCAAGCTTAATTCTCTAAGATTAATTACTTAAATCAAGTTGGGTGGGTTTAATTTGGTGGATTTAACAAGTAAGAAGTGAAGAAAAACAAAGAAGAGAAGAAGAAGAGGAAGTGGCGTTGAAGAGAAGAAGAAGAAGAGAAAAAGTGGTTGCTCAATAATTGAAGTTGACCTTATAAAGTGATCAAAGGGTATTTTGGTCTTTTTCCCATAATTGGATGGCTAAGATTAAGCTCATCTAATGGCTAAAAATATTCTCCAATTCAATTCCTTCACAATATTATTTATCTTCACAAATTTCTCAAATTACTCCATAAAAATTATTCCTCAAATTTCCTTAATTAATAAAGCATCATAATTCACTATTCACTAATTATCTAAATTCTCCAAAAATATTCATTACTTACTTTCTACCCATAAAAATCATGCATACATACTCCAAAAATATTAAAGAAAATATAAAACATATATAGTAATTTTTCCGGACCAAAATAATACCGACTCCCGGACCGGTAGTACTATTCACAGACCGGTGGTACTATTCATAGACTGGTAAATCACTACCCATTCATAGTTAAGCATACTCAATATCTTCCTCGGATCTAAATAAAATATTATCCCCCTTTCTGTAGCACCATTCATGACCCGATAAAATAATATTATTTTAAGATTCGAAAATTTTGGGGCGTTACAGCTCTACCCCTCTTAAGAAAATTTCGTCCTCGAAATTGAATTGAAGCAACTACTAAAAATCTTATAATTCCCTTTTGTCTCCTATAAATTCTTCTCAAAAAAATTAATACTTAATATCCTTAGGATCTATGATGAGTTCGCCATAACGAATGATTTACATACAGACATAATCATCCAAATTAATAATCGAGATTTCTAATTCAATAACCATATCATAATCTCATCATTGATCCAAACTATATAGATCCGTCAAAATCCCTCTTTACTCTTCCATAGAATCACTTAATAACATCTTTCATTCCCTCTACCATGCAATTAAGGGACCATATGCAAAAATCAAGGGTTATGCTTTAAGGTTTAATACTTAAATCCACATAACCAAATCACAGATAATATGCATTAACTCACAAATGAATATACATATATATATATATCATAATACTTAGATTCATATGGTAGTACCCACTTAAATGCAAGAGTGAAGTCCACACACATGAATGTAACAAGATGATTTTAATATAGCTTGTGAAAATGCTCCATATGTACACTATACCCACTTGCTCATTTATTTAAGAAGGCTTGACCTATAACACCAACCGAAATTTATCAAGTTATATCATATTCCTAAGATTATAGTGATTTTGTATAACCCCATAAAACTTTCATGTCTAGTAAACAACTCCTTTAACTATCACACTACATCCTTCCATCTTAACAATGAGTACTTACATATATTTGATTATTTTGGCATAGAAATCAGTTCTGTTTAAGCAGGATAAGATCACCTCAAATCATTATTCTTATCAATTCACACTTAACTTATAGAATTCCAAAATGTACAAGTCTATAGCTTGATACTCATTACCTCCATTTTCATTAATTCTTAGAAGTCAATGGTTTCGTAAAAAAAATCACCAATTAATAATAACCCAAATTTTAAGTCTCTTCTAGGTCATGTCAAGTCATATTCCTTTCAACTTTCATAGGTGTTCTTTTCTTCATATTAAAATACTGACATAACCATATTCATTAATATGTATCCAGCTCACTAATTTAAACATCAATTTAATAATTGAACAGACCATATCTTGATTCTCATTGTCATTAATCAATTCTCTTAACCCTCATGACATGATTTATATAGCATAATCATCTTACATTTTCTTAAAGAAATCATTCACTTTTCTAACATCATAACATCTCACACTAATCCAATATCTCTGCTTATAATTCATATAGCATCTAGAATTCAATAGGTTCTTTAAACATCAAAAGACAATATCATAGAATTCAATGCCTACTTATTCTATGCTACACTATAAGGTGCCACAATTATACAAGCTCCAAAATTTGCACATAAGGATTAAAACAATTTAATTCTTACTAAAAACAATAATTTAATAATTTTTTTTATCATCATAACAATCCATATTATCCACAAAATCCATATATATTTCATAAATGGCTTATGAGAAACTAAGCATACTTTTACTCCACAAAAGATTATCATCTCCTATAAATATTAATCATTTCTCACATTCCAAGTGAACGACCTCAAAGTATATATCGATTAGGTCTCATAAATTACACTTGTGCAATAATACTACATACTCTTTTTACGTCACTCAAAGAAGTAATCATCTTTAAAATCATAAATACTCTCCAGCCAAAAATCCATGCAAATCTCATCAAAATGCATATACTAGCATCACACTTCAATCATGTAAAATCCAATGTGCTCAAGTTCAAATCATATAGTTCATTTACTTGGTAATTCTAGCAACTCATTACCAACATATCTGTCACTGGGTATATATGTACATATGTTCATGCTTATGTATGCACATCACATGCCTAGATCTCATGCAAGTGTTATCTATGTACATACAAATTCACAAGTCAACACACTTCATAAACACAGGAATAAGCTACGCATGTAAATTCATTTTCATTTACACAACAATATTTTCATCTTTCAAACTCTTTGTAAAATTACACTTGAAAATCAAATCTTCTTATATCCAAATATCAAGGAAGGGAAAAATTTCATAATGAAAATCAATCATTCAATAGCATGGTAAAAAGATACATTTCTTAAACATTTAAGTTACATAAACTTTCTTTATCACACATTCATACTATTTATGTTATAAATGTAAATCAATTCCAAAGTCAAAATTCACAAGTTTCAAATCAAATCCCCAAGCTATTCAAAGCACATGGAAATCCTAGAGGAGGAAACAAATCCTTTAATGCCTCAAGAAAATCATCACATCTCTCAAAGATCTATCCTTAGCTTTTAAAATTTCTCCAAAGAGTAACTCTATCAACTATCCGAAAGGATACAATTAAAAATCATTAATGTCAACCTTTACACATGCTACCAAGTATGACATTGCTCTCCAATAATAGGTCAAACTACTATCATGATCCAAAACATTTATCCACATTCTATCTCCAATACCAATTCATAGAAGATCCGCTACAGAGCCAAATTACTTATCAAACATATATAACATATATCTTCACTTAATTACTTATATTTCTTAAATCAAACATAAACCTAGAACCGCCTAAACCTATGCTCTGATACCACTAAATGTAACACCCTCTGCCGAGTCCCGTGAGACCCGACGACGGATGCCACATTCGGTGCCGGAGACACTGTCTTAATTTAACATACAAATACTTAAATATGATTATGAATTAGAAGTAATTGAGTATTCACAAGTGTAGCGAGTAATTTTTTTTTTATAGATAATCATTTCATTTCGTTTTCATCTCTTTTTTTTTTTTTTTTTTTTTTTTTTTGAAAAATAGATTGGGAAAAATCCTACATAAATACTGTAAGAATTTCCCTTTTAAAAACTGAGCTCGCCAAACATGTGAATACAAAACACTCCCAATTAAACTCCAAACTCCCAACATCTCCACATAATCATCATAACACAACAACACTTCTATATTTTCATAATTATATAAATCCTCAATAGTAGTTTAATATTTATCAACTAATTGCATTCAGTATATATATCAAGTCTTAATAAACTAATCATACCAACTCTCTTGAAATATTTTATATTCAATCATTTAATGAATCTTATGCTTATCTCCGAATATAGACACCAACATAATTGCTAATTACATGGTTAAGTTATAATTCAAATAATACAATCTCTGAAAATATAATACTTATACATGCCATAGTTCTTAAGTACATAAATCTCAATCTACTACTACCACAATAGTCACTTCTGCCCTGAAACTACTCTTCTAGTCTTCAAGCAGCAACCACAGTCTTTAACCTGCGCGTGATAAAAATCAACGCGCTGAGTATAAAACTCAGTGGTGCTCATAATTCACATACTTACTAAAGTTGTGATGACAACTTACTTAAAACACAAATGACATAAAATCATTAAATTTCAACATACATGTACATTTATAGCAAAAGAAATATCAAATAAACTATTAATTAATAACATAAAGAATGTAATTCTTTCAACTCATAAATTCATTACTTCCACATTTATTATACCAATACATATACTATTTATGTTTAAAACCATGTACCGGAATATCATGCTTTGAAAATTCATTTCATAACATAATCATTAATTTCCAAAGTAAGGTTTACTAAAATAATATGATCTCATTCGTTTAATTCAAATACTTTGAAAGTAATAAGACGATTATAAATACAAATATGTTAATTCTTTAGTTAAGGCTCATACTAATACAGAATGAACATAAGCAGATTTCATCGTGGCCTATGAAAGCACCACTGTGGCCTATGAAAGCACCACCCCCATCACACAATCGTGGCCTATGAAAGCACCACCGTGGCCTATGAAAGCACCACCCCCATCACACAAATAAGCGCGTCCGCCTATTTATAAGGGCTGATAACCCTAGCATATGATCATAGCTTCACATAACAAAATCAATCTCATCATACCACGTTTCAATCATGCATAGTAGAGCCCAAATCAAAATCATTCTTTCACAAAAGCAAAAATTCTTAATCAAAAACTCTTCATTACTTAATACCCATCATTTCAAATTTCTCAACTTACAACTTACAAAAATTTCCACATTCTTCAAAGGAAATATTTCAAATATATATATATATATATATATAGGAAAATTTCTCATTAATTCCTTTTCTTTTAAAACTTTCTTAACATCATAATGAAATTTATCATACTTTCCTTATTCAAAATTCAAAGCACATACACCTTAAATACCCATTTTTTTTTAAAACTCTAAACATATGAAAGTTATCAAAATAATCATACTTATGTCATACTTATACCATACAAAAAAAAAAAAAATAATTAAGTAAGCCTTACCACCCTAGAGTGGTTTGGCCTCTTAATGAAAACCAACGGGAGGAATTTCCTTCTCCAACCAAGCATACTAACATAACTCTTATGCACCAAGGTATCCATTTCTATCCTCATCATACATTATCTAAACTAATTCCACACTTTATCCCAAAATTTCCAACAATTTTTCCCATTTATATCCATTTAAACATATCCACAATACCACTTTTCAACCTTATATCTTATTTTTGTCAAATCAATCCTCAAACATACAAATAATCAAGAGAACCTCATCACACATGATTCATACATACATTTATCCATATAAACCTATGAGTCAAGGCATAGGAAATTTCCAGCATTAAAATTTCCTTGACCTTTGCTGTGTTTTTAAGACATAACTTGAGTTATAGGTCTCCAAATTGAATGAAATTAGATTCATTAGAAAGCTAAGATAAAATATTACAAATGTTATGAAGGGACCACAGCCCAGATCAATGCGTAAGGTGGTAAACAGAAGCTAGGAACACAGACCAATAGTCCAGACCCGATTCAGCAGAACTAAGTCCAATGTTTATTGAATTCCTACTTAACCAAACACTCAAATTAAACCAATCCAGAACCATGGAAGTCGCAAGACACAGGGAAACAACTTTCATGAAGACCTCAGAACAAATCTTGACATTATAGTGGTCAAATGGGGCACTCAATTCAGTGATGCATGTGGCCCGACATAACAGAGTCAGTTTAGGTATTTCAGCCATAAGTTGAGCTATGTATCTCCAAATTGGACACAAGAGAATGGGTTGGAAAGCTAAGAAGTAGACCTACAACTTTCATGAAGGACTCAAACACAAATGGAAAATAGAAATGGTTGAAAACTAGTCCTTAATCTCACCCAATAACACTTTTTCCAAAATTCAGCTTACTTTAACCATGACAAAAAAAACATGAACAACAAAGATACAAGGTAGAGATTTCTACCACATACTAAATACTCATCAAACATCACCCAAGAGCATGTTATTGCAACCAAAGTTCAACAAATCAATCATTTCATACAAAATCCCAAAATACATGTATGATAGCATAAATGCACAAAATAAAAAATTCAAGTAAGGTAAGTGTGTTTATGAACACTAACCTTAAAAATAAGCTTTAGCAAGCTTAAATTAAAGCTTTCTAAGCTCTAACTTTGCCTTTACTCCATGGTAGAGGTTTCCCCAACCTTTGGCTTAAGTAGAGAATCTCCAAATTTCTTGAAACTAATCACCACAAATCACTTCTCAAGCTTAATTCTCTAAGATTAATTACTTAAATCAAGTTGGGTGGGTTTAATTTGGTGGATTTAACAAGTAAGAAGTGAAGAAAAACAAAGAAGAGAAGAAGAAGAGGAAGTGGCGTTGAAGAGAAGAAAAGAAGAGAAAAAGTGGTTGCTCAATAATTGAAGTTGACCTTATAAAGTGATCAAAGGGTATTTTGGTCTTTTTCCCATAATTGGATGGCTAAGATTAAGCTCATCTAATGGCTAAAAATATTCTCCAATTCAATTCCTTCATAATATTATTTATCTTCACAAATTTCTCAAATTACTCCATAAAAATTATTCCTCAAATTTCCTTAATTAATAAAGCATCATAATTCACTATTCACTAATTATCTAAATTCTCCAAAAATATTCATTACTTACTTTCTACCCATAAAAATCATGCATACATACTCCAAAGATATTAAAGAAAATATAAAACATATATAGTAATTTTTTCGGACCAAAATAATACCGACTCCCGGACCGGTAGTACTATTCACAGACCGGTGGTACTATTCATAGACTGGTAAATCACTACCCATTCATAGTTAAGCATACTCAATATCTTCCTCGGATCTAAATAAAATATTATCCCCATTTCTGTAGCACCATTCATGACCCGATAAAATAATATTATTTTAAGATTCGAAAGTTTTGGGGCGTTACAGATAACACCATCTCCATACGCGTCTTATTTCTCCTTTCTGCTACACCATTCTGTTGTGGCATACCAGGTGCAAACAATTGAGATGTAATTCCTTATTCTGATAAAAAATTAATGAATTCCTTAGAGAGGTATTCACCACCACGATCAGATCGGAGTGATTTGGTATATTTACCATGTAGTTTCTCTGTTTCTGCCTTGAATTCTTTGAATTTTTCAAAGCATCCAGACTTACGGTACAACAAGTAAATATATCCATACCTTGAGTAATCATCTGTGAATGTCACAAAATACTCAAAACCACCTCTAGCCTGGACGTCCATTGGACCATACAAATCAGACTGAATTAATGCTAATACTTCATCGGCTCTATTATCTTTTAAAGGGAAAAGCCTCTTAGTCATTTTACCTTCCAAACAGGATTCACAGGTTGGTAGTGCCTCCACTTTCAATGAACTCAAGTGTCTAGCATTAACCAAACTAGAAATCCTATCTAGATTAATATGACTAAGCCTTAAGTACCAAAGATATGTTTTATTTATTTCACTAGGATGTTTTCTCTTATATGGCGTATTATCTATGTTATGTAATTTATGATTTAGTTGCAGTTCAGGAATAACACTTAGAATATAAAGGCCATCATAAGATATTGAATCACTAAAAAATTCATTAAAACAAACTGAATATCCATTCTTTCCCAACACATGAAGCAGAAACCAAATTCCTTCTATTGAAAGGCACATAAAGAACATCTTTTACAACTAAGGTCTTATTATTCCTAAAACTAAGACAAATATCTCCTATAGCTAAAACTGTAACTTCAGCTCCACCTCCCAGGAAGATGCTAACCTCTTCTTCACTTAGATGGCACGCTACCTGAAGCCCCTACAAAGAATTACAGATATGATTAGTGGTTCTTGAGTCTACACACAGTTGGAGTGTAGATAACACCATCAAACATGTTTCTACTACTAGTAAATGAAAAGAAGACTTACCTTGTGTTTTCTGCTTGGCTAAATAAGTTGGACATTGCTTCTCCAGTTTCCCGCTTGCTTGCAGTGGAAACACTTGTCCTTAAGCTTTGTTACCCTAGCACTGGTAATTATAGTAGGTGTTCTCGGCTTAGGTTTTTGAATATTTTTATTTTTCTAAATCCTTTTATGGCAAAAAGCAAAAAATTTTTCAGTATTAAGCACAACATCTTGAGAAGACGATTTTAGAATAGTTTTTGTAGCTTGCAGCTCATTCAACAATTTTGCCAAAGAAAAATCCAAATGATCAATGTTGTAATTAAGATGAAAATGCTGCAAACTGTTAGGCAGTGTCTGTAGAACCATCTCCACCTGTGATCCCTTATCAATCTCAGCACCTAAGATCTCTAGTTCATTCAAAAGACCAATCATTTTCAAAACATGATCTCTAACTAGAGACCCCTCAACCATCTTAGCAGTTAGTAGAGGTTGCATGGCAGTCTGCTTAGCTGCTCGAGTCTGATCTATGAACATTTGTTTAAGGCTTTCCAGGATTTCATAGGCAGTTTCCATGGACTGATGCTGATGTTGCAATACATTCGACATGGATGCCAGAATATAACGCCGCGCCATCTCATCAGCCTCAATTCACCTTTTGTATGGTTTAGCTTCCCCCTCAGAGGCACCTTTTGCATGTTTCTCTAGACACACCTCAGTAAGCACAAACTTATATTCCTCAGCAGTTAGCACAATATCTAGGTTCCTCTTTCAGTCAACATAATTAGGACCCTCCAGCTTATTTTGGGTGGGAATAGTGGTAAGTAGGTTAAAGGAAAACATTTTGAGTCTAAGATACATTACATTCATAAAATCATCATCATAATAAGATATTAATAACATAATAAGACTGAATTTAAAAACATAATTATAATATCACATATAATTATAGAATCATATAATAACATCTATATATTTAAATAAACTCAACAAGCATTATACCAACAATCACGAACAATAAATCTCGATGGAAAATATTACTACTAATTGTAAATGCTAATCATATAGTGAAATATATAAAAGAACATTTTAGTCCTATAAGAAATAACAACAACTCAGATAGACAAATTGTCACGACCCATTTTCGTGGGCCGGACCGGCACTAGGACCTGGGTGGGCTTAAGGCCCCCGAAGCCCGTAGTAAGCCTAACTTATTCCAATTCGACATTCTACAAATATTTATGGATTCGGGCCCATTAACTTATTATGCATATGCATTCAAAATACAGTTCATATATTTAAAATGGACTTTCATTATTTAATTACAACCCAACTGGAATACAATTGCGGAACTCTACCTTTGTATTTACATCGTTATTTCTATCATTAACAGTCTTCTACAATAAGTGTCTCAACTCCACAAGGCTTTTCTTTCTTTTTATTACCTGGAAAAAAAATAGTAGGCAGGGGTGAGCGCCAAACTCAATGAGTAGGGTTAGATAACCCTCTCACCCCACACAATCACACAGATGCTAAATATTTTTATCTAGTTACCGTTTAATTATATGATCATGCAGTTTGTCACACAAATGGCAATACAACAGCAATCACAAGTATCATCACCTTCATATAATCACATCACGTGGAAATTAGTCAGTGGCACCACCTGAAACCCCAACGAGCCGTCCTCACACATGGCTCGCCCTCTCATACATGTGCACCAGGGAGCCGATCCCCCATACGGCCAACTGGTCTTATCCTCACTGACCAGTCCTCTCATTGTTTTTCCATTTTCTCTCTTTTCTTTTCCATACCAACAGGAGGCAACTCGGTGGTCTCCATCCAATCTAGATCATCAAGTGCTCACAACAGGAGGCCACCCTGCGGGCTACAATCAAATCTAGATTATCAGGTGCGCAACAACAAGAGGCCATCCTGTGGTTCTATATAATCCATATCATCAGGTGCACACGGGGGCGCCGATCTCCCATTTTCCCGGCCGACGGTCACATTTCATATCATATCATATTCAGGATCCATATCACATAGACCGTCCTCACAAACCCATGGTGGCCCACTTCATCCCAATTCCACACAAACAAGGCACAGTATATACACAGCACAAGTAATCACATAATTTATTTAATATCAACAATTAGTGCAGCACAATATGGCAATTCAACAAATTAATGCATGATAGCATTTAGCCGTGAATGCATGAATGCAGGCGGATGATACTAGTTATCTAACACTACTCACAGTTCTTTATTGTCCTTTAAAAGGACTGCCTTTTTAGCCACATGCTTCCAGCTTTTGTCCTCGCATTTTGTATTTTATAAACCTTTAAAATAAATAAGAAAATTCTAAATAAGAATTTTAATTCAAAAACTTATATTTCACATTCGTTTATTTATTTTGGCTACCGGTCATTTAATTCACTTGTTATATACGCATATATATTTAGGTTCTCTCATTTATATAAATAACTATTCTAATTTATAACCTTTAGATAAAATCTCTAATTATTCGGTGAGAAATATTATATAATGATAATTCTAATATTGTATAATATTTCTTAATACTTCAAATTTTTGTCGTCACTACTTCTTAAGAATATAACTAATTTAATTCTTCATTAAGTGTTTTATTAAAAATTCGGCAACATTTTCTCTATAAACTGGACTATCCAAATTTTTCATATTTTCACAAATCCACACACACAGCCCATCCATCGGGCAAATTCATATCCACTAATCTCGTCCGCCATATCCGTCATTTATTCGGTCACTTAATTCACATAATCCATTATAATTAATTGTTCTATAACTATTTATTTGTTAATACCTAAAATTTATTATTAGCTAGGAATATATATATATATTTTTTGTACCAACCTTATAGTTATACTTAATATTCATAAAATATATTTAACAATATTTAATTCAATTTACTTAAATACTTAATTAAGTTCATTAATTAATTAATTCGGGATTTATTCAAAAATTGCGAATTAAGCTTTAGAGTGTACCGATTGAAAATCAGACGACGGATCCACAACCTACATGAGAAGAGGAAGATTCTGCCTTTTGGTGCCTCACCGGAGTGTCGCCGGCCAGTCGCCGGACCACCGCCGTCGCCACCGTGCACGGTGGCCGGAAATTCAAATCTTCACCAAAATTAACAAACAATATATCATTTTATTCGTTTCGATGAGAGGATCATTAATATGTATTCAAATCAAGGTGGGTACGAACTATTTGGCCGAAAATTGATCGGAAAGGTTCGGTGATACCCATTTTGGGTTTTCCGATTCCGGCTATTTCAGTCGACGAGGAGGCCATCAAATTAAAGAGGAAGAAGAGAGGAGTCATTTGGTACTCACCTTGTGTCCTAGGCTTGCCTGAAACGGCGTGAATCGCCGGAAAAAGGTGTCCGAAACTTCAAGCTCTTCCCCTTCGAAATAGTCACAATTTCAGTTCAAATCTACGCTATAATCTTCTTCCTCGCGTTGAGTAGATGTTTTTAGAGTATTCATTTGCCAAATTCGGTGGCCGGAGGAAGGAGATCAAAGAAGAGGGAGGAGGAGGAGGAGGAGGAGGAGGTCACGCTACTGGAGAAGAAGAAGGAAGAAAAGAAAAGAAAAAGAAAGAAAAAAAAGAAAAGAAAGGAAATGGGCCGGTCCGGTTCGATTCGAACCGATTCGGTCCGATTCAGTGATTTGATCTCGTTTCGTTTGGTTTTTTTTTTTTTTTTTTTTTTTTTTTTTTTTTTTCGCTCGGTTTTTCAATTATTCGTGTGGTTTCGACACAGTTAATTAATTTTTAGGTCCGGTTTAATTTATTTAATTATTTAGTTGGGTCATAAAACATCTCTTCAATTAACTTTCTAATAGTACAACAAATAATGATAACAATAAATTAATTTAGGATAATTAGTTTATATCGTAGAGTTCCATTTTATTTCATCGAAATTTCTGAACGTTCTGTTTTTGGGCTTGGGCTCAATTCAAATTTGGGCTCAAGTTAGAAATGCTCGGTCTTCACGACCCATACTATAAAAAAAATTCGGATTTTTGATTTAATAAAAATTCTAAAGTTTTGAAAATAAAAATTCGGGATATTACAATCTCCCCCCCCTTAAGACAATTCGTCCTCGAATTGAATCTAGTGGGAAAGAATAAGAATGGATGCATGGAAATTTTAAAGTTATATGAAATTGCTTCCAATACCAAGGAGACAGCTCGCGAGCAAAAATATAAATCGAGGAAACGAAGTGAATGAGGTATTCTGCTTGTATTTCTACCACCAATCATATTTAAACCAAAATTTCGTTCAAGCTATACAATACCACCTAGCTGATACTTATAGGAAGCTTTGTTACTTTAGCCTCTAAACTATCATCGGACAGTTGCTAGAAAATCTTTCTTTAAATAAAAATCTTACAATTAACCGAGCTTTACAACAAAATGCTTAATACTTATATTTTTCCCAAATTAAATTTTATTACACATTTCTTTATGAAAACCAAATACATAATTTGCAAAAAGTAAAACAATTTGAAATTTAATTTGATTTATTTATTTAACATATATTATGACGAAATCTTTGCTTAATCAAAGTCGAAAAACTGTTACTTTAATCCAAGATTTTAAGAAAAATTTTCTTGAAATTTTCATTGTCTACAGGGTTATTCGAGCTCACTCTCAGTTCTTTTATACAAGTTCTATTCTTGTTAAAATACTTTTATCGTACACTAGCGCAATTATTTAAATAGCTCATTTACTATGGACATTCCTGCACTATTAGTTATCTTACTCTATAGGAACCTCCACACTTTCTATTTAATCGTAGTCCCTACGTCTAATCTCATTCCTTATCTTAACATATATCATTAGAAGTTGACTTCCCTAGTACATCTTTTGCTTTTCAATTGTCTATTTCACGTATGTTGCTTACTAATTCATCCTAAGAATATCGAAGCGTACTTTTTAATTATTCCATCTATTATTAATCATCATTTATCTCATTAACAATATTTCATCCAATACCTTTTATTACTTGCCCCTACTATTTACCTTTTACCTCATACCTATCAACATATAAAGTCTTCAATGAAATTTCTTACATCTCGACTTAATGTTGCCTTACCAGTCAAATATTACATCGAATAAATAAGCATTAATCATTCTACTTCCTTTATTAAATTACGCGTCAACTAAATAATTTATTCGTTTCTATATAGAATTTCAATTTCTGCCTTAATTATGAAATAGTAATAAGGCCCTAATTCATCTTCATATTACATAAGTTAATTGTTTAATTTTTTCCATCCAAGTTTTAAAATATAATATCAATTTATCTATCTCAACTTTTCTTATTTAGTCTAACAAGTTATTTCTAACTTCCTTTATTAATATTCTCAATACACATTATATTCCATCCATTTGATTTGTTAGATTCATCATTTAATCCAAAATTCTACTAATGAGTTAACAACGACCGACTAGCTTGACCATTTTATGGGTAACTGGCTATTTAAAAACTTTCAAAATAATTTTCCTTTCCCACTTTTAAAAAAAATATCGGCATGTCACTCACACAAAACTTTGAAATTCTTGTATCCACTTTTATTCATTTCAAAACCAATCTCAATCGTGGTATAAAAATATTTTCATGAAGTTTGAAAATCAATACTCATTGTATTTCTAAAACTTTTTGGTATTTAATAAAAATAAATTGTCTATCTCCACAAGGACAATCCTTAATCATCTAATTTCAGTCTATTGTTACATATTTCATCCCTAATTGATCCTCTTAAACCAAGCATATTCTAATCTTCATCATTACTATTCCTTTCGCTATTTTTAATCTCCCTAATAGACTGGTCCACACCTTAAATTTTTTTCCAAAAGTTATTTTCATTAGTGATTTATTAGTTATATTTATATTTATATTTATCTTATTATTATTATTATTATTATTATTATTATTATTATTATTATTATTATTATTTTATCTTTATTCATTTAGTTATTTATTTTAGCATCATTCATTTTTCTTTTTTTTTTTTTTTTTTTTTTTTTTTTTTTTTTGCATATTTCTTACATCGAATTTTACTCCTTCCTCAATTTGTTTCTAATTATTTATTCTAGTATTTCATCGTGGATTAATTGACCATATTATCATCATTGACTTTACTACTATTTAGCATCCCCTAATTTTATACAAGTTCTTTAGATTTTTTTTTTTTTTTTTTTATTCATTCTAATCTTCCTTTTATCCTCCATATCTTCTTAGTGTACCCAACCTCATTTAAGTCTTATCCGTAAAAGAATTTAATGGTGGGTACATGAATCTATGGCGTGAAACCGTTATTCTACACAAAATTTAATTCCGTCGTAAGGTCATTGTTTCTTGGATTTCTTATTCTAATTTCATCATTATGAGTTATCTTAGACCTTTATCCTCTTCCAAATTTTATTAACTTTTATTTTATTTTTATCTTATTTAGCACCTCGATCTAATTCTGTACTGAATTCTTTAAAGCAGATTTTTATGTAAGTTTTCTTATACTTAACTTAGATTAATAAATAATATTAGTCTTTTCTGCACAACTCTCTGTCAAGATATATCAAATTCCGTTAATTATTAAGTTTTCCTACAGCATTCTTTCCCCATTAATTCCCCATTTGTGATTTAAAGTTACTCATCATCTTCTACATTCCTTTTATTATAAAAGATTCATGAACTTAGTCTAGCCCATTAAGTATCCTACATATGCTAGGAGCTTAATTATATAATATCTAATAAATTTATTACAAACTGAATTTTCACCTCATTTATTATTATTTTTATACCAACTAGCCCTTAGTTCCACATTAGTTCCATAAGTCCATTATCGATTCAATCTAATTGCTCATTTTATTACAATAGATTCATAATTATTTCATGGTTTGTAATTTATTTTTTTATTTTTTTTATTTTTATTTTTATTTTTATTTTTTTTTTTTAACCATTAGTCAATATTTCCCATATTAATCAAAATTTTAAATTCAAACTTTTGCCCAATTATTTACTAACCACTTTTTAATTCTATATTAAAACACTCAAATTTTACCCTTCACACTAATTTCTCCAAAGAAAGTTTTTAACATGTAATCACATAATTGATTTACCTTTGTCTTTTATTTTGCTTTAATTACTCCATTTAAATTTTGTATATCGAGATTTGACCAATCAAATACCTTTTATTGTATTTAGACACAACTTATTGTTTTCACGTCTAACTCTTTTTAATTATGCCAATAAGTCTCTATTCTCCTTAATGTTATACTTAAATAATTTACAAATTTTCTCTTTTTACATCCTTGAGTTTAGCCTTGAATAATTGAGAGTTTAATTTATTTGTCTTAGATCCTCTTTTTTTTTTTACCCTTCATGTAATGTAAATTACAATTTTCACTTTTTATTCCCTAACAGTAACAGTTCTAGAATTTAATTTCTATCTTCATTGAAATGTTCATTCTAATTCATATTCTATACCATTTATTATTATTTTATCAATATTAACTTTTGCAAGCCTAATTTAGTCCTCGGGATAGACAATATGATAAAAATTAATCAAACATGCGATCATTATAAGTAATTTAAATTCTAAAATCAAATAAATTTTTGACATGCCGACAAAATAATAAAATCAAACAATTAATTGCAACTTCACAATAAAAACAATTTCCAACAAGCAAAGAATAAAACATTTTTCTCAAATCATAGTTCAAATAAACTCACTTTCTTATTGTCTTTAAAACTCCAAATTTTTTTCTAAACCATTTTAAATAATTTTCGAAGCAGTGTCTCTTGTTGGATCAAGGTGTACTGGGTGATCAGGCCATTACACCAATTTCCAACTGATCCTCTACTTCAAAATTTTATAGAGGGGATTTAGCAAACTCAAAATATTTCGTTTATAAATGTCAGTTACCCAGACCTATTTTAATTTCCTATTATTTATGTACCTTTAGTTCTCATCCTAAGTTTGATACAGATTTCCTTCCATCCTCGTGCACGATGCGTCCATCGGCACTAAAATGGAATTCAATCCAGACTACAGCTCCTTTGTTGGTTACGGCCGATCCCAACAGAGGAGTTCTCTATTTAAATTCCTATGTTCCGCAATTGATTCCTAAGTCCCAACTTACGCTCTGATACCAACTTTGTCACGACCCATTTTCGTGGGCCGGACCGGCACTAGGACCTGGGTGGGCTTAAGGCCCCCGAAGCCCGTAGTAAGCCTAACTTATTCCAATTCGACATTCTACAAATATTTATGGATTCGGGCCCATTAACTTATTATGCATATGCATTCAAAATACAGTTCATATATTTAAAATGGACTTTCATTATTTAATTACAACCCAACTGGAATACAATTGCGGAACTCTACCTTTGTATTTACATCGTTATTTCTATCATTAACAGTCTTCTACAATAAGTGTCTCAACTCCACAAGGCTTTTCTTTCTTTTTATTACCTGGAAAAAAAATAGTAGGCAGGGGTGAGCGCCAAACTCAATGAGTAGGGTTAGATAACCCTCTCACCCCACACAATCACACAGATGCTAAATATTTTTATCTAGTTACCGTTTAATTATATGATCATGCAGTTTGTCACACAAATGGCAATACAACAGCAATCACAAGTATCATCACCTTCATATAATCACATCACGTGGAAATTAGTCAGTGGCACCACCTGAAACCCCAACGAGCCGTCCTCACACATGGCTCGCCCTCTCATACATGTGCACCAGGGAGCCGATCCCCCATACGGCCAACTGGTCTTATCCTCACTGACCAGTCCTCTCATTGTTTTTCCATTTTCTCTCTTTTCTTTTCCATACCAACAGGAGGCAACTCGGTGGTCTCCATCCAATCTAGATCATCAAGTGCTCACAACAGGAGGCCACCCTGCGGGCTACAATCAAATCTAGATTATCAGGTGCGCAACAACAAGAGGCCATCCTGTGGTTCTATATAATCCATATCATCAGGTGCACACGGGGGCGCCGATCTCCCATTTTCCCGGCCGACGGTCACATTTCATATCATATCATATTCAGGATCCATATCACATAGACCGTCCTCACAAACCCATGGTGGCCCACTTCATCCCAATTCCATACAAACAAGGCACAGTATATACACAGCACAAGTAATCACATAATTTATTTAATATCAACAATTAGTGCAGCACAATATGGCAATTCAACAAATTAATGCATGATAGCATTTAGCCGTGAATGCATGAATGCAGGCGGATGATACTAGTTATCTAACACTACTCACAGTTCTTTATTGTCCTTTAAAAGGACTGCCTTTTTAGCCACATGCTTCCAGCTTTTGTCCTCGCATTTTGTATTTTATAAACCTTTAAAATAAATAAGAAAATTCTAAATAAGAATTTTAATTCAAAAACTTATATTTCACATTCGTTTATTTATTTTGGCTACCGGTCATTTAATTCACTTGTTATATACGCATATATATTTAGGTTCTCTCATTTATATAAATAACTATTCTAATTTATAACCTTTAGATAAAATCTCTAATTATTCGGTGAGAAATATTATATAATGATAATTCTAATATTGTATAATATTTCTTAATACTTCAAATTTTTGTCGTCACTACTTCTTAAGAATATAACTAATTTAATTCTTCATTAAGTGTTTTATTAAAAATTCGGCAACATTTTCTCTATAAACTGGACTATCCAAATTTTTCATATTTTCACAAATCCACACACACAGCCCATCCATCGGGCAAATTCATATCCACTAATCTCGTCCGCCATATCCGTCATTTATTCGGTCACTTAATTCACATAATCCATTATAATTAATTGTTCTATAACTATTTATTTGTTAATACCTAAAATTTATTATTAGCTAGGAATATATATATATATTTTTTGTACCAACCTTATAGTTATACTTAATATTCATAAAATATATTTAACAATATTTAATTCAATTTACTTAAATACTTAATTAAGTTCATTAATTAATTAATTCGGGATTTATTCAAAAATTGCGAATTAAGCTTTAGAGTGTACCGATTGAAAATCAGACGACGGATCCACAACCTACATGAGAAGAGGAAGATTCTGCCTTTTGGTGCCTCACCGGAGTGTCGCCGGCCAGTCGCCGGACCACCGCCGTCGCCACCGTGCACGGTGGCCGGAAATTCAAATCTTCACCAAAATTAACAAACAATATATCATTTTATTCGTTTCGATGAGAGGATCATTAATATGTATTCAAATCAAGGTGGGTACGAACTATTTGGCCGAAAATTGATCGGAAAGGTTCGGTGATACCCATTTTGGGTTTTCCGATTCCGGCTATTTCAGTCGACGAGGAGGCCATCAAATTAAAGAGGAAGAAGAGAGGAGTCATTTGGTACTCACCTTGTGTCCTAGGCTTGCCTGAAACGGCGTGAATCGCCGGAAAAAGGTGTCCGAAACTTCAAGCTCTTCCCCTTCGAAATAGTCACAATTTCAGTTCAAATCTACGCTATAATCTTCTTCCTCGCGTTGAGTAGATGTTTTTAGAGTATTCATTTGCCAAATTCGGTGGCCGGAGGAAGGAGATCAAAGAAGAGGGAGGAGGAGGAGGAGGAGGAGGAGGTCACGCTACTGGAGAAGAAGAAGGAAGAAAAGAAAAGAAAAAGAAAGAAAAAAAAGAAAAGAAAGGAAATGGGCCGGTCCGGTTCGATTCGAACCGATTCGGTCCGATTCAGTGATTTGATCTCGTTTCGTTTGGTTTTTTTTTTTTTTTTTTTTTTTTTTTTTTTTTCGCTCGGTTTTTCAATTATTCGTGTGGTTTCGACACAGTTAATTAATTTTTAGGTCCGGTTTAATTTATTTAATTATTTAGTTGGGTCATAAAACATCTCTTCAATTAACTTTCTAATAGTACAACAAATAATGATAACAATAAATTAATTTAGGATAATTAGTTTATATCGTAGAGTTCCATTTTATTTCATCGAAATTTCTGAACGTTCTGTTTTTGGGCTTGGGCTCAATTCAAATTTGGGCTCAAGTTAGAAATGCTCGGTCTTCACGACCCATACTATAAAAAAAATTCGGATTTTTGATTTAATAAAAATTCTAAAGTTTTGAAAATAAAAATTCGGGATATTACACAAATATCGCTATTAATTATAGCCAATTGTATTCTATTACCTAAACTAGTTCCATTGTCCCTTAATTAATATACTCAAATGGAGAATAAATTAATATGGACAAACACTAGAAAACTATACTTATTGAACATATAACATAGCTTTTCCAATGTAGAATTAAAATAGAGTTACTTCACATACAACTAGTAGTAGAGACTATGGAATAGACGTGGCTGGTTCAATGAATCGCTGGCTCGAGATTTTTAAAATCATGAATCGCTGGCTCGAGATTTTTAAAATCTTGAACCGGAACCGACTCTTGAACCTCCGATTTTGGTCTGGTTCTGGCCGGTTCTGGCACGGTTCTGATGAACCGACGGTTCAAATTTTTATTTCAATAAGGTTCTGGTATTACACAAATTTTTAAAAAATTAATAAAATTTTGATTCCAAATGTATAAATAAATAATAATTTTAAAATGTCTAAATTTTACTAACTAAATAAATTATTATAAATTTAAAAAGAAAAAACTTCCATTAACTAACTTAGAACTATTATTACATTAAATTTACAAATTTTGCTAATTCACTAATATAAAAAATTATAATTGTTTTATTTTGGGCTTGAATTAAATTAAAATTGAAAAATTTTAATTTAATCACCTACGTATCCTCTTGGCAATTAGAGGAAAACAAAGTCCACATAGTTCTTTTTTATTTATTTATTAAAATGGAAAATAACCTCCCAATTCTTACAATTAATTTTAGTCACTGTTGTCACTAGTCACCGATAATAAGCCAGAATCATCATCATCGCTTGAATTTTGTTGGTCTTGGGTTCTCAACACCGTTCTAGTCCAATTGTTAAGGCATTCTTACATTTCCACATTATTTGGCGATAATCTTGACTGTGTTGGATCTAAAATTTGTCCACTTGTACTAAAAGCTTGTTCCACTGCAATATTTAGAAATTGGATAAGTAAGAATATCTTTTGCAATTGAAGCTAAGACTGGAAAGCGATTTGAATGCTTTTTCCACCAACCCAAAATGTGAGGTTTTGTTTGGTCTTCATCTGCAACATCACCTAAAAACTCAAAATCTATGCTAATATTTGTCTCAATTTCTGTGTATGAATGTGGACTCTCCCTTGGTTTTTTTGAAGCATTTTGTATAAAAGTATATTATGTAGAATGAAATTTAATGGATTGTGGAGTTTGTGGATGTGATACTTGAGGAAGGAGAGATACTAATTTATAATACTCATCATACAATTGACGGGCGTACTTCAAAAAATTATTAGCAAGAGAAAAATGATCCACTTCAATGTTAAAAGATCCATAATAAAGACGAAAAAATTCTTGTAATGCAACTAACTTAAATCTAGGATAAAAAAAAATGCAACTAAATTTAAATTAGGAATTTCAGTATAATATTTTAACCATTTAGTATTTTTCATGAATATACATTCTTATAAATTATCATCATTTTCATTTTCAATTATGACACCACTTATGGCCAAACAATAAAATGGAAATAAATGGAAAGTACGATAATGAACACCACTAAAAATTCTTGTACAATTTTTAAAAACTTGCAAAAATATCTAATATTTTTTTACAAATAGTCCATTTGATTGGATAATTATGAAAATGTACGGCATGCAATTGCATAAATGAAGAAAGATCTTTATATTCATAAGACTCATTTAATATTTATAAGTTGAATTCCACCTCGTGGGAATATCTCTTGAAAATTTTTTATATTTTTTTCCCATAGAGTGATAAGAATTTTTAAATTTTTTTCTAACACATCCATGTGTCCATAAATGATTTAAATAATTTTTTATTGGACGTAAAAATACATTCAATGTTGTTAATGCATCTTGAACATATAAATTTAAAATATGACATGCACATCTAATATGAAAAAATTGTCCACCAAATTTGGATTGACAAAGAGTTTTTAAGTCATTTATTGATGTCGTAATTGCACTAGTATTATCAAAACCAATTGTAAAAATTTTTTTAGTTATATCATATAAATCTAAAATAATATTTAATATGGTAAAAATATTATGGGCCGTGTGAGAGTCATAAAAAAATCTAAGTGCAATAATTCTTTTTTGAATTTTCCATTCATTTTCAATCCAATGGGAAGTAACACCCATCTAGAAAAAAATCGCTAAATTGTGACTGACAAATCGATCGCAAAATATAAGAAATCGGTCACTAAATGGACGTAGCGACCGATTTGCGACAAACATGAATCGATCACAAAAGTGCTCGTCGCAAATAATTTTGCAACCGAATGACTAAGCGGTCGCAAATTAGCAATCAACTAATCGGTCACAAAATTATAAATATCATTCACTAATTTTCGTCGTGTTTTCCTTCTGAAAGCTTATCACAAATTGGTCACAGAAAGTGTCGATCGCAATTATGAAACGCGGTCGCAAATCGATCGCAAATTCCGAAAGTAATTGGTTGGTGATCTGTCACAAATTTAAATTTAACGGTTATAATTTGATTGCAGTTCGGTCGCCAGTCAGTCGTAAAATATAATTACAGGCAAAAAAAAAAATCAATAATATTAAAAACTATATTTTTTTCCACTGTCAAAAATCGATATATAAATACATCACAATCACGAGCATCATCATCAACATCACAACGCAATAACAATGTAAGAATGAAATTGTAAATGTAATTTACTATACAAAATATGAAAAAATCACGGAAAGCTAAAAAGGTACAAAATCAAATCTACGAGGTCGATCCTCTGCACGATCCAGTGTCGTAGTGTCGGCAGGAGTATCTGCTGGATGTGTCGTAGTGTTGGCAGGAGTGACCAAGGTATCGTCTGCAGTATCAGGATCAAGAGGAGACGATAGTGGCTGATGCATAGTTATAGAAACATGTCGATCTGTAGCAGGCGGAGGATTAGAGGAAGAAGTACTAGCACCATGCTGACCGGACATCCGTCTGACATGCGCTCTAAGCTTTGAAGCTATCTCTCCAGCTCATCAACACGGGCCTATAATGCACTAATCTCCTCGGCTCTATGGTCAGGCTATGGTCGTGAGGAGCTTGTAGAAGCGTCAGATGCCATATACTTTCTCTTCTTTTAGCCCCCTACGGCCTCTAGATAAAGTGCTAACTCATCAATTCTTGACTCAGCTTCAGATCCAGCCTGAGAAGAAATAACACGCTCGCGAGCTGTACTATATTTCTCCTAAAAACAACAAATTAATTAATCAATGCAGTTGCAAGCTTTATTATATTGAACTTGTACACGTAAGAGAAGACAAGAAAGTAAATGTAAATATTCTTCATTATTACTTACATTGATGCCCAATGCACGTCTGTCAACAAACGTATTTGCATCATGGTCCTTTGTGTAGAGTGTAAGTGAACACCTCCATTGGTGTGGGCTCACGACCATATTTTTCAGCATGTAATGAATTTTTATGCATGATATATTAATATGGTGTCATTTCATTAAACATCAGTTTTGTCACTATAACTAATTGACTCACTAATAATTGAGATGTCTCTATAGCAGATATTGATATGCCTGTGTGTCGGGAAGGTCCTACTGCATCACCGCTAGTCTGACTGCGTCTGTTTCATGTAAATATCTCACACTTTCTCTTAAATGCAGGATCCTCTCAACCCTTCTGCCAGCTTTCTCATATTTCCTGAGACATGCATTGCTACTTCTTCTTGCTTTTTCGCATCCTATAAGTGAAGTCAGCATACCGTAAAATGCATAATTTCTCCCAGGCCACTTTTAGCATAGCTGTAATAGCCTCTTCCCATACGAAATGCTTCTATAAAAATGAAAAATAATATTTCCATAAAGAGTAAGTGAAGGCCCATAGATTCAGATTATTAATTACATTGAATGAAGATATAACTTGAACCAAATCGTACCTGAAACTCTTCCCAATAAAAGTCTCTCGCCTCTTGTGGTATGACATCCCATGTGTATCCATCTTTATTCAGATGTAGCTTAATTATCCTCATACTTTGCCTTGATGCTCAAGAGGATGGATATATGTAGAGAAAAACAACATAAGTAAAATATAAGTAAACGAAAGCATCAAAATCTAAACAAAACCAAGTTCAAAGGAAAAAGTAAATAAGTATTTACTGTCTCGCTACCGAACTGAGCTTGTTATGTGGCTTTGATGAAGCTGCAAAAGAAGTGACAAATGCTATCAATACGGAGAAATAATTAATATATAACTGAAATGACAGTAAATGACATTTATGATTACCTGGTGCAGTAGGTGACTGTGAAGCTGGTGAAGACTCTGCTAGTCTGGGAAATGGGGTAGAAGAGGAAGGAATAGAAGGAAGTGGTAGCGGCACGGGAGGCTGAGCAGAAGATGAAGCCCCAAACGTACTTAAAGAAGAAGGACGAGGGATAGTCCCTCCTTGTCCATGTGTACTGTATCCTCGGCCATGACCTCCACGCGGACCACTGCCGGATGCATCTGAATCAACTGCCCTGCCTCTAGCCATCTGTACTATAGATAATAGAACCTACATATGTATGTATACAATTATATAAATTGTAGAACATGTGGTAAATATGTATAAAGAAAGTCAACAACATTAAAATTCTTTATTAATAATATTATATATACATATATTAATTTAGTATCCATAACACACAATGCATTAAGTAATTCTGTCTTCATCATCATCTTCTTCCTCTTCTTCTTTCTCTTCCTCTTCTTGATCTTCGTCTTCTGAGGTACCCATGATGATTTGATCTTCTTCGTCTTCATCATCTGATGCTCCTACTTCAACATAAGTTCCACTTTCATCATCCAATCTGTTCGTTAAATCTTCAACAACTTGCATCGATTGCGTTTCAATCGCAACTTCTTGAAATGGCTTAGATATTGCAAGTAAATCAGATTGTTTGTTTCTAACTACATGAACAACTGCTCTAGGCTTGATTTTAAATACTACCATCCAATCGCAACGATCTCGTTTCAATGATGGATATGGAACATAGTACACCTGTGCAGCTTACATCACCAACACAAAAGGTTTGTACTTCGTATATCTTCCTCTATGATTAATATCCATAAGATTATACTTAGGATGAACCTTCATGCCAACGTTTGGTGTAGGATCAAACCATTCACATTTGAATAAGATTATGCACTTGATTGGTTAGGATGGATACTCTAACTCCAAAACCTCAACCAATTTTCCATAAAAATCATTTGACTCGTCACTGTAGTTTGATCCCTTTATGTAGATACCACTGTTCATTATCTTTTTGCTTGTCCCATAACCCTTAGTATGAAACTTGTAACCATTTACAAAGTAGCCAGAGTAGGCGTTAGCAACCGGTAGAGGTCCCTTTGCTAGATCAGTAATGAATCTATTATCAACAACGCTTCCCAAGCTTCGAGCCTATGGGAAATAGTAATGACACGAGTAAAATATAAGAATGTACACATATATGCTGTGTAATTAGAAAGTTACTTACATAACATTTGAACCATGCTGCAAATTTAGAGTCTAGTTTTGCATGAACTGCAGTGTCAGTCAAATTGGGATTTTATAGCCGTAAAAGCTTGATATATTTCCTATTTAAGAATGAACAAAAACATACAAAAATATGATTTAACTAAGATATATTAAGTTTAGACTTTCTATAAGATTTATACTTACTGTACAAATGGTGTAATCTCTTCGCAATTCAACAAAATATAGGTTTGAGCCGCTCGTACCTCTGCACCAGTCAATTGTCTTTTTTTTTATTGACCAATCGTATGCCCAAGATAGGTGAAAATTGTTAGATTCCCTTGTAACTCAAATTCTATTCGATCTCCTCCCTCATCATTGCGTGGCACTCTCCGATGCTTGGTGTAAACATGTGGTTCAAAGTAGTGCGAACAGAAGGTGGAAGCTTCTTGCACCAAATATGTATTGCAAATTGATCCCGTGATCTTTGCCTTATTGCACACGTTCTTTTTTATTTCCTATAGGTGTCTGTAATTATATAAAGATAATATGTAAATATGAATTAAATAAACATTGTAATGATTAGAATGGGATGTTAATGATTCACCTCTCAAATGGATACATCCATCTATATTGTACTGGTCTTGCTATATGACATTCATTGGGCAAATAACCGGCAGATGCTCCATAGAATCAAAGAAGGCGGGCGAAAAAATTCGCTCCAATTTGCATATCATTACTGGGATTTCTCGCACTAATTGGTCTATATCATCGCATTAGATAACAGTCATCGTCAATTTCTTGAAAAAGAGACTCAATTCTGTCATTGCTCAAATTTTCCCTAGCAACAATTCCCGAAATTCCACAGGAATCAATCTTTGCATGAAAACATGACAGTCATGGCTTTTCATGCTAAACAATTTGTATTTCCTCATACCGACACATCAACCCATATTTGATACATGTCCATCTGGAAACCACAATGATTGAACCCACTCGCATAATACTTGCCTTTGGAGTTTATTTAAAGAATAACATGCCTTTGAAAACTTTCCAGTAACTACAGATTGCTCGAGTTTTGGTCGACGATAAATTTTCTTCATGTCTACTCTCGCTTTTGCATTATCCTTGGATTTCCCCTCAATGTTCATGGTAGTGTTGAATAGATTTTCAAACACATTTTTTTTCTATGTGCATCACATCAAGGTTATGACAGATAAGAAGTGAACTCCAGTATGGCAAATCCCAGAAGATGCTTCGCTTTTTCCATCCACTATTCTGGCCAATTCCACCATTTACCTCTTCTGCACCTTACTCTGTAACTTTCATAAGCCCCAGATCTTCAATTTCTTGAAATACTTCAGCTCAGACTTCACAGGTGGAGGGAGATCAGCAATAGTGATGTTCTTTCTAAAGCATTATCGATTTCGCCTCAAAGGGTGAGATTCTAATAAGAATCTGTGATGACAATCAAACCAACATTGTTTACCTCCATTTTTTAGTGTAAACGCATTAGTGTTTTCCATACAATGAGGACAAGCTAATTTGCCTACTGTACTCCAGCTAGATAACATTCTAAATGCTAAAAAATCACTGAAGGTCGAAAGCAAAGCAGCACGCATTTTGATTGGCTGAAATATCAAATGTTTCAACCCCATACTCCCGTAAATCATTAAGTTCGGCAATCAAAGGTTGCAGAAACACATCAATTTTGTATTTCGGATTATTAGGGCCAGGTACAATAACACACAAAAATATGTATTCATCTGTCATATGATAGGTGTCATTTTTACAGTATTTTTAATATAGTTTTTATTTGGAATTTTAGTAATTTGTATCACTTTAACTAATTTTTACCTCATTTTAATTTTATTTTTGTTCAAAGCTTCCTTGAATCATAATCCACTTGATCTTAAAGAAATTTGCAATGTTTTGGCACAGAAAAGAGCATTATAAAGCAAAACAGCTTTAGCACACCCAGCCCGTGCACATTAGCCCGCCCATGCTAAACTTAAGGGAAATCAAGTGGAGACTCAGACTCTAGCACGACTGACCCATGCTATCTGGCACGCCCGTGCCTAAAAGGACCTCAGGGCCGTGATACATTTTATCTTGGAAAGTCAGATCATAGCACGCCCTACCCATGCTATGGCGCATGCCCGTGCCACAAATACTTCTCTGGAAGTGTTGCAGAGCACGGCCCGAGCTGAATCATTCATAGAACTCAGACTCTGGCACGCCCAAGCCGTGCTATGGAGCACGCCCGTGCTACAAAGTTAATACTGTCTTGAATTAAAAAATGTCAGCCAGTCTCTATAACTTACATGGGTCCACCTCAAATATTTTCCTGACGTGCAAATCAAGATCTAAGCCTATTTAGGAAGACGGAAGAGTCCTAATTGAGAAGAAATCCAAGCCTAAACAGTTTGTAATCTCCAAAGAAGATTTCGTACTTAATAAGGATTCTATTTCCTAAAACGGAGTCAGATTTTCTTCCAGGAGGTCTATATAAAGAGAGGAACCATTCATTGTAGAGCTATCTCTGGTTCTATTATTTTTCTACATAGTTCTCTCTCTCTCAAAGACTTCAAGCATCCAATATTTGTGCCAAGATTCAAGGAAGCCATCCACGTATCTGTTGTCTAGTTTTATTTCTAAACTCTTAATCTTGTTTTTCTTTACATTATTCATATTGATTATGAAGTTTTATTCAAGTATTATTGAGTTTTATTTAATTACTATGTCGAACTAAATCCTCATACTAGGGATTTGATGTAGCTTAAACTCTTTTTCAATTTATAACATTAGATTTGTTTTTCTTTGTTCAAAGTATAATTTATTATTGCACTTAATGCTTCCAGGCAGAGTTTCTCCCCTGGATTGATTTATTTCATTAATCACTATCGGGAGAAGGGTTTTTGATATGAATAGGGTAATAAATTACATGAGAATAATAACTTGATGCGGAAGCTATATGGTTTGACTCATGGGAGGTTTTCATAAGTTATGAATTCACAAAACAAATCACAAAACTTAATGATTTAATTCATGTTTGATTGCGCTATTGGAAGATAGGTAATTAGACCGGATTAGAATAGCTAACAATATATCGAGAGAGCTTGTTAGTGATTTTAGGGTTGTTTCCCCTTCTTGAACAATTAAAATTGATTAACAAACTAATAAAATAAAGTGGATAGAGTTAAGTGAAATCAAAATCCCTAGTAGTTTTAAAATCCTTGATTTCTTTTCATCTGAATATTGTTGCTTGATTTATTTCTGTTTTCTTTTTAAAATTTACTTTTCTTACAAAAAATCTCTCTTATTGCCGTTTAAATAATAATAGGTTAACATAATTTTTGTACTTGCTAGATAATCCCTGAGGAGATGATACTCTACTTACTTTATATCACTTGCTCGATTTCGTAGACTTGCGAAAAATCATTGTTAAGTTTTTGGCGCTGTTGCCAGGGATTGGCATTATCAATATCAATACTAATTAGCCTATTATTAATTTAGAAACTTACTTTTTTGTTTTATTTAATTTCCTTTTAAGAATTATTTCAGGTTTTATGCAAAGAAGGTCAAGTAGGACTGAACCCCTAATCTTTGATCCAGAAATTGAAAGGACTTGTCGAAAGAACAACGAAGCTAGAAGAACACATGAAAGCAAACCCGAACAGCAAGCAAACGTGGGCGACGAAGTCAACCCAGAGAACAGACCTCCACCTCAGCATCCGGTCTGCACCTTGCGGGACTACACAACACCTACTCTTAATGGGACAACCTCGAGTATCACAAGACCTCGGGTGGAAGCTAATAATTTTGAAATTAATCCTGCAATTATCCAAATGCTTTCCACCTTAATCCAATATGGAGGTTTACCTAGTGAAGATCCTAACGCTCATATTTGTGATACTTTCAAATAGAATGGTGTTTCCGAAGATGCCATAAAACTAAGACTCTTCCCCTTCACTCTTAGGGACAAAGCACAATCTTGGTTACAATCGTGCCCTGCTGGAAGTTTTACAACATGGGAGGAATTAGCCCAAAAGTTTTTAGCAAAATTCTTTCCATCCTCAAAGACCATAAAACTGCTCAATGAGGTAATGACCTTTGTCCACCATGATCAAGAAAGTTTGTACGAAGCTTGGGAAAGATTCAAGGACTTATTGAGAAAGTGCCCACATCATAGTTTGCCTAAATAGTTACAGGTACAAACTTTCTATAATGCATTATCTCCTAACATTAAAATCACTCTAGATGCAGCTGCAGGTGGATCTTTTGAGAGAAAAGAGATTGATGAGGCATATGACTTGATAGAGGAGATGGCAAGCAATAGCCATTATCAAAGCAACTCCGAAAGGAAGAAGACTGCAGGAGTCTATGAAATACACTACAAAAAAAACGGCAAATTGCGACCGATTTTTGCGACCGACAAAAATCGGTCGCAATATTGCGACCGATTTGCGACTCATTTGCAAACAGTCGCAGATTTTAGCGCCGAAAACTCCCGCGAGTTTGCCTTTCCATTTGCGACTGAATTACTACTCATTTGCGACCGATTTTGCGATCGCTTTACGACTAACAGAGTTTCTGTCGCAAAAATGCGCGCGTAAAAAAAAGGGATAAATTCTGAGACCGAATTGAGATAACATTGCGATCGATTTTTTGCGACCGAATATTTCAGTCGCCAATCGGTCGCAAATTCTCGCGTAGTAAAACGACGTCGGACAATTAAAAATTGCGACCGATTTTAATTACCTTTGCGACCGATATGTCGGTCGCAAAGGTTAGGGCTTTAAACGCGCCCTCTTCTTTTCCTTTCTTCTTCTTTCTCTCTTCTCCTTCTCCTCTCCTCTCCTCCGTCCGCAGCGCCGCTCCAGCCCCTCCTGAGAACGCTCCAGCCCCTGTGACGCCGCCACCGACGCTCCGGTCACTCGTCTACGCCGTTCGCCACCGTTTGGACAGCATTTCAGGTAAGCCGGTTTGCATTTTATTTTTTTCGAAATGTTTTTTTTTTTTTTTTTTTTTTTTTTTGCGATTTTTGTGTTTTTTTCAATTTATTATTATTGTTATTATTATTAATATTGTTAATGTTGTTGTTAGTGTTGTTGTTATTGTTATTATTATTATTAATATAGTTATACTAGTTTAGCTTTTTTTGTTTTACTGTAAACGAAATTGATAATGTGAGCTTTAGGTTGTAGTGATTAGTGATTGCCTATTGTTTAGTGTCTAATTATTATTAAGCTGAGATTTGGTTTCCTTTTGTTTATTTATGAATTATTAAGAGCTGATTATTTTATGGGTTTGATTTTCAAACTTCATAATATTCAATTAATTAAATGAGTTCAATAGATAAATTTATCATAGAATTGAATTAATCAAACTGAAATATTATAATTATTATTCTGATTTTAAAAAAAATAAAATTACACAGTGTAGTTGAATATTTTCAGGCAAAGTGAATTATCTAGTCTTAAGAATTGTGCCAAATTAATTAAAATTCGTTAATTGAGTTTAATGATAGAATTTAAACAAAATAATTATCCTCTTTAGGGAATGCCCTTGTGCCCTTTAATTCACAGCCAGAAAAGAAAAAAGAAAAAAAAAGTATGAAAAGATGGAATAAAAATGAAAGAAAAGAACTTATTGGCAATAGGTAAAGGGCATATAATTAGATTGGCTATATCATATCACATTGCACTTCAAATAATCTATAAAGCAGCCTAATAATGGTTATATTGCACAGTTGGCACTGCAGTAGAAAAATAGAAAACCAACTAAAAATGTCAGGTTTTCCATTGTAATTAACCAACTAAAAGTAGTATAAAGAATATTCATATTTTTAAATGTCAAGTTACTTATGAAAATTTATGTTGAGATTTTATTTTGACATCAATTTGATTAGAAGGATTATTTGATATTGATTCTTACTTATTGAAATGTTATGTTTCATTTTGTTGGACTTCGATTATAAAACTTGAGATAGAAGAAGGTTTACCGTTTATATATTTTTGCATATGCTTATTATTTGTTCTATTTCGTTCTTCACAAGTATTTAATGAAGATAAATTGATAATTTTGTTGATGTTATGATCTTTGTCAACTGTGTAATGAGATGTTGAAGTCTTAAGTACATTTTAAATCTTATTGCTGCACTATATATATCTCAAACATGGAAGGTGAAAAGGGAAGCCACTTGTAATGGGAGGAGGACCCCTTGCACAGAAATTTGTTGGTCTATAGCTTTTAGCTTGATGCTAATTGGGTTTTTATGGTGGTGTGGCATGGCCAATTCAATCTATGCTTTCTATGACTGTTTGGAAATTTATTGGTCGCCTCCCTCGTCTCGTCTCTATCATAACAACCGTCCAATAAATTTGAAAAATATAATCTGTCATCTATATATGTAAACAGTACGTGCAAAAATGCTATTGGTATAGTGGAATATACTTATCTAAACTGAGTTCGTAGATCAATCTATAAACCAAACTAATAACAATTTGAATTTTTTCTCATGTAGTAAAAGATACCTTTATTTTAATAAAATTTTCTATTTTCATTGTTTCGATCACCGAATTTCGCATTTAAGCTATAACTAAACTTTCACTACTATGGCATACATTTTATTTTGTCATACCTAAGTTACTAGATGTAGAGTTATTCTTGGTGAAGTTAGGTTAGGTTTGATACAGTTCGTTATTATTCTTAAACATGTTTTTATTAAATGAATGATGAGTTTGGATTGGAGGCCTAGTAGTGGCCATTTTGCCTTTGGAGAATGTTGATATGTTATAGAAGTGTTTATTGAAGTGTCTTTGTATTTGAGATTTGATTGTGTTGTGCCGAAATGCTGCCGAATTTTTTTCAATAAATTCAATATGTAGAATAGTACACTTACCTTTATTATAGTAGGTATATAACCTTTGTATTGAATAAATGAACTTAGTTTTTTTACATTTATATATAGTTCCCCTTATTATAGAAATAACCTTAGTTAGTTATAAGTGTAAATTGAACATTACATTAGTGGCATGTTTTAAGGCTAGATCAGACTAATGCAATTACATATAATTTACCCTTGATAAACACATTGTTAATTAGGTAAAAAAAATGCAAAATAATCGCGATTGGATGTACTGGAGGTTCGAGGTCAATGGGATATTAAGACAAGAGTTCCTGCACGGATTGGAGGCGTTTATACAGTTTGCAGTTGGTAATCCCAGTTTTATGGATGGGAATAAGTTGAGGTGTCCATGTAATCACAAGAAGTGTCGAAATCGAGCCTTCTTAGACATTGATACAGTGAAACTTCATTTGTGCAAAAATGGGTTCGTGGAAAATTATTACGAATGGATACATCATGGTGAAGCGCGAGTTGCCAGTGGGTCAGGCCACTCCATTCCGGTAAGTTTAGAAGTTCAGCCTTATCAATTTCTGTATGGTAATCAATGCAATGATATGGTAATCGATGCAAGTAGAGTACAATGTGATTGGGATAGTATGGAGGAATCGCCAAATGTAGCAGCACAACAATTGTTTGACATGCTAAGTGCAGCTAACAGTGAATTGTGGCCTGGATGCAAGAATCATTCAGTTCTGTCTGCTGTTGCACGATTACTACACATGAAAGCAGAGCACCATTTTTCAGAAAGGTGTTACGATGATTTTGTTCAGTTAGCAAAAGAAATGTTGCCTGAAGGCCATTCAATGGTTGATAATTTTTATCGGACAAAAAAATTAGTTCGGGGATTGGGACTACCGGTTGAAAAGATTGATTGCTGTCGTAATAATTGTATGATATTCTGGGGTGTTGACTCGGAATTAAGAGAATGCAAGTTTTGTAAGATATCAACGGCGAGGTCAAGGGACTGGTAGAGTACAAAGGGAGAAGGCTTTCAAGAAGATGTATTATTTCCCTCTTGTTCCTCGCCTTCAAAGGTTATATGCATCAAAGGCGACAGCTGAACACATGACATGGCATGCTTTGCATGAATATGAGGATGGTATAATGATTCATCCGTCAGACTCTGAAGCGTGGAAACATTTTGATAACATTCATCCTCTGTTTGCTGCTGAAATGAGAAACGCGAGATTGGGGCTTTGTACTGATGGGTTTCAGCCGTTTGGCCAATCAGGACAACAATATTCATCATGGCCTATCATTGTGACACCATATAATCTACCACCGACAATGTGTATGAAAGATGAATATATGTTTTTGTGTGTTATTGTTCCTGGGCCTACTAATCCAAAACATAAAATTGATGTGTTTCTGCAGCCTTTGATGGCCGAACTTAATTATTTATGGGAATATGGGGTTGAAACATTCGATATTTCGACCAATCAGAATTTCATAATGCGTGCTGCTTTGCTTTGGACCATCAGTGATTTTCCAGCTTTTGGAATGTTATCTGGGTGGAGTACGGCTGGCAAATTGGCTTGTCCTCACTGCATGGAAAACACTAATGCATTTACACTAAAGAATGGAGGTAAACAATGTTGGTTTGATTGTCATCGCAAATTCTTACCAGAATCTCACCCTTGGAGGAGAAATCGACAATGCTTTAGAAAGAACACGACTATTGTTGAACCCCCTGCACCTGTGAAGTCTGGATCACAAATATTACAAGAAATTGAAGATCTGGGGCTTATGAAAGTTACAGAGGTTGGTGCAGATGAGGTAAATACAAGAATTGGCAGGAATAGCGGGTGGAAAAAGCGAAGCATCTTCTGGGATTTGCCATACTGGAGTTCACTTCTTATCCGTCATAACCTTGATGTCATGCACATAGAAAAAAATGTGTTTGAAAATCTGTTCAACACTGTCATGAACATTGAAGGGAAAACCAAGGACAATGCCAAAGCGAGAGCAGACATGAAGGAAATTTGTCGTCGACCAGAACTCGAGCAATCTGTACTTACTGGTAAGTTTCCGAAGGCATGTTATTGTTTAGATAAACCCCAAAAGCAATTATTGTGCGAATGGTTACGATCATTAAGATTTCCAGATGGCTACTGTTCAAATATGGGTAGATGTGTGGACATGAGGAAGTACAGACTGTTTGGCATGAAAAGCCATGACTGCCATGTTTTCATGCAAAGATTGATCCCTGTGGCATTCCGGGAATTATTACCAGGAAAAATTTGGGAAGCAATGACAGAATTGAGTCTCTTTTTCAAGGAATTGACGATGATTGTTATCCGATGCGATGATATGGACCAATTAGCGCGAGACATCCCAGTAGTGATGTGCAAGTTGGAGCGAATTTTTCCACCCGGCTTCTTTGATTCTATGGAACATCTGCCGGTTCATTTGCCCTATGAATGTCGTTTAGCAGGACCGGTACAATATCGATGGATGTATCCATTTGAGAGGTGATTCACTAACATCTCATTCTAATGATTACATCATTTTTATGAACTTATACTAACATATTGGCATTGTACAATCACAGACACCTACAGAAAATTAAAAAGAATGTGCGCAATAAGGCAAAGGTCGAAGGATCCATTTGCAATGCATATTTGGTGGAAGAAGCTTCCACATTCTGTTCACACTACTTTGACCAACATGTTTTCACCAAGCATCGGAGAGTGCCACGTAACGATGACGGAGGAGATCGCGTTCAATCTGAGTTTGAAGGAAATCTAAAAATTTTCACCTACCCTGGGCGTACGATTGGTAAATCAAAAAAAAGACGATTGACTGATACAGAGATACAAGCGGCTCAAACCTATATTTTATTGAATTCCGAAGAGATCACACCATATGTACAGTAAGTATAAATAATGTAAACATTCTAAACTTGACGTGGGCCGTTGTTAAATCATACTTATGCTAATATGGTTCGTTGATAAATAGGAAATATATCAATCTTCTGTGGCTTCAAAATCTCAATTTGACTGATACTGCAGTTGATGCAAAGCTGGACACGGAATTTGCAGAATGGTTCAAATATTATGTAAGTTACTTTCAATGTACACAAAACGGAATGTACATTTATTAAATCTGACTCATGTCATTACTATTTCGCATAGGCTCGAAGCTCGGAAAGCGATATTCGTAACAGATTTATTACGGATCTGGCAAAGGGGCCATTACCGGTTGCTAATGCCTACTCTGGCTACTTTGTAAACGGTTACAAGTTTCACACTGAGGGTTATGGGAGAAGCAGAAAGACAATGAACAGCGGTGTGTGCATAAAGGGGTCAAACTACAGTGACGTGTCAAACGATTTTTATGGGAAATTGGTTGAGGTTTTGGAGTTAGAATATCCAGGCCTACCAATGAAGTGCACAATCTTATTCAAATGTGAATGGTTTGATCCTACGCCAAACATTGGCATGAAGGTTCATCCTAAGTATAATCTGGTTGATATTAATCAAAGAAGAAGATATACAAAGTATGAACCTTTTGTTTTGGCAATGCAAGCTGCACAGGTGTACTATGTCCCATATCCATCGTTTAAACGAGATAGATGCGATTGGATGGCAGTGTGTAAAATCAAGGCTAGATCAGTTGTTCATGCACTTGAAACGAAACAATCTTCTTCACTCGCAGTATCGGAGGCATTTCAAGAAGTTAGGGTCGAAACGCAACCGATGCAAGTTGTTGAAGATTTAACAGATAGATTGGATGATGAAAGCCGATCTTATGTTGAAATAGGACCATCAGATGATGAAGAGGAAGAAGATCAAATCATCATGGGTACCTCAGAAGACGAATATGAAGAAGAGGAAGATGATGAAGAGGAGGAGGAAGCAGATGATATTCAAGACACTTAAAACTTAGAGCAATTTTACTATTACAAATTGATAAATGTATATGTAATTAATATTATTAATGAAGAATTTCAATGGTATTCACTTTGTTTACTCATATTTACCACATGTTCTACAATTCATATAATTGTATAAATTCATTTTATCTAGGTTCTGATATCTGCAGTACAGATGGCTAGAGGCAGACAGTTTGATTCTGACGCGTCCGGCAGTGGTTTGCGTGGAGGTCATGGCCCTGGACGCAGTGCCCGTGGACGAGGAGGGTCGATCCCTCGTCCTTCGTCAGGTACGTCTGGGGCTTCATCATCTGCTCAGCGACCAGTACTGCCGCCATCACATCGTTCTTCAGGTACGTCTGGGGCTTCATCCTCTGCTCAGCGTCCAGTACTGCCGCCATCACAGCCTTATGCTCCTTCCTCTTCTACTCCTTCCGGTCCTGGACCAGTACAGACTCCACCAGCTGCACAGTCACCTACTGTGCAAGGTAATAAACAATGTCATAACTGTCATTTTAATTATATATTAATTATCTAAAAATTTATAACATTTGTCATTTCTTTTGCAGCTTCATCAGATCCACGTATCACCCTCAGTTTGGTAGCGGGACAGTAAGTACTTATTCAAATTTTCTGCAGGCATATTTTGTAATTATATTTTGTACTTATTCGTAACTGTGATGCTTTCGTGTAATTATATTTCACTTCTGTTTTTTTTTTCAGCATATATCCATCTTCTCGAGCAGCGAGGCAAATTTTGAAGATAATCAAGCTACAGATGCATAAAGAAGGATACACATGGGATGCCGTACCACAAGAGGCGAGAGACTTTTATTGGGAGGAGTTCCAGGTACTCTTTGGTTTAAGTTATATCATCATTCAATGTTTACAATTCAAGATATATCCTTAGTGTTTAAACGCTATATTTCATTTTTTTTTTTGCAGAAACATTTCATATGGGATGAGGCCATTACGGCTATGCTGAAAGTAGCCTGGGAGAAGATATGCGCCGATCGATACGCTGACTTCACCTATAGGATGAGAAAAAACGGTAAGAAGCAGCAGTGCGTGTCTCAGGAGATATGGGAGAGCTGGCAAAAGGCTTGGGAGGATCCTGCATTCAAGAGAAAGCGGGAGATATTTGCACAAAACAGGCGCAGTGAGACTGGCGGTGATGGAGCAGGACCTTCTCGACACACAGGCGGATCTATATCTGCTATAGAGACAGCTCGATTATTAGTAAGTGAACTAGTCCCTTTACAAGAAACTGATGTTTAATGAAAGGACACTATATATATTAATATATCATGCATAAAAATTCATTGCAGGCTAAAGAATTAGGTCGTGAGCCCACACCGATGGAGGTGTTTAGATACACTCACACGAAGGACCACGATCGTAATACCTTTGTCGACAGACGTGCGCTGAGCGTCAATGTAAGTAACAATGAATAATATTCCCTCTAATCATTGCGAAGATGTACAAAGTTGAATATAATAAAGCTTGCAATTGCATTGATTAATTGATTTTTTGTTTTCAGGAGAATTATACTACAGCTCGGGAGCGTATTGTTACTTCTCAGACCGATGAATCTGAAGCTGAGTCAAGGATTGACGAGGTAGCGCTTTATCTCGAGGCTGTAGGGGGCGAGAAGAAGAGGAAGGTATACGGCATCGGGTCTTAGGCATCACAGTTTTACACTGGCTCAGCAGCTCACGCTTCTACAGCCAGCGCAGCACGACAGCCGGAGCACACTGACTCGCAGTATGATGATGATATACGGGCTCAGCTTGCTGATCAGCAGAGACAGATTGCAGAGCTTAGAGCGCATGTGATGCGGCTGTCCGGTGAGGCCCGTGCTGGTACTTCTTCTTCTGATCCTGCGCCTGCTACAGACCGACATGTTTTGACGTCTCAGCAGCAGCCACTTCCTGCTCCTGATCCCGATGCTGCAGACGATACCTTGGTCACCCCTCCTGGCGCTACATCACATCCAGCAGGTACTCCTCCCGGCGATCCGACATCGGATCCTGCAGATGAGCAGCAGCATAGATTTGATTTTGGACCTTTTTAGTTTTTTATTTGTATTTTGATATTTTAATTTGTTCAGCACAATAAAAATTACAATTTTACATTGTTCTTGAATTGCGTGTGTGATATATATGTATATATGTCAATTTTCACAAGTGCGGAAAAATTTTGGTTTTATAATAATATTTAATTTTTTTTAATTTTTTTTAATTTTGCGACCGATTTGCGACCGATTTGATACCGAAATTTACAATTTTAAATTAACATTTTGCGACCGATTTGCGACCAAGTTAAAACATTTGCGACCGTTTTTCCTGCGATCATATTAGCGACTGAATTTCAAATTAAACCACAACCAACAATTGCGACCGATAAATTTTTTTGCGACCGATATAATCGGTCGCAAATTTGCGACCGATGGAATAATCGGTCGCAAAAAATATTTGCGACCACGTATTTTGCGGCAGAAATATGTCGGTCTCAGTTCGGTCGCAAAAGTAAATTTGCGACCGATATTAGCCATTTTGCGACCGATTTGTCGGTCGCAAAATGGCGTTTTTCTTGTAGTGATAGATGCCATTACAGCACTGAATGCCAAGGTAGATAATATGGTAAGAAAATTGGACTTATTGACTACTAATCCTGTCAATTCTATTATGCAAGTTTGTGATAGGTGTAATGGGCAACATGGGATTGGAGAATGCATGATAGACTCTTTGAATCCGCAAACCTTGGAATAAGTAAACTATGTAATGAATCAAGGAGGGAAGAATTACCCATACTCCAACTCTTATGATAACAGGTTGAGGAATCACCATAACCTTTCATATGGGAATCCTAACAATGCTTTGAACGCACCACCAGGTTTTATACCTCAAGAGAAGAAATATAATGATGACCTCCTTATTGCCCTTTCTAAATTGTGCATGGATTTCAAGAACGAAACCAGAGAAAACAATAAAATCCAGCAAGCTGCGATAAGAAATTTGGAGATTCAGCTAGGACAATTCGCAAACTTAATGGCATCTGACCTCAAGGTACGTTACCTAGTAATACTGAAAGGAATCATAAAGAACAGGTACAAGCTATCACCTTGAGAAGTGGCAAAGAGTTAGAAGAACCACGAAAGATAGAAAAGAAAAAGGAAGAGCAGAAAAAAGTTCCCATCATTGACCTAGAAGAGCAAGAAGAAGTGAAACCTTATGTTCTACCTGTTCCCTTCCCACAAAGGTTAAAAAAAGCACAAGATGACAAAAGCTTCCTCAAATTTCTTGATGTCTTCAAAAAGCTTCAAATTAACATTCCTTTTGCTGAAGCTCTTGCTCAAATGCCCAGTTATGCAAAATTTCTAAAAAAAATCCTGAGCAAGAAACGAAAGATTGATGATCAAGGAACGGTAATGTTAACTGAGGAGTGTAGTGCAATTATTCAAAATAAATTGCCTCCAAAGTTAAAAGATCTGAGAAGTTTTTCTATCCCTTGCAATATTGGTAATCTTGATTTTGAAAAAGCTTTAGCAGATTTAGGTGCTAGCATTAACCTTATGTCTTATGAAGTTTTTAAGATGCTAGGAATGGGAGAGTTAAAGCCAACAAGGATGTCTCTACAATTAGCAGATCGATCAATCAAATATCCAAGAGGAATTGTAAAAGATGTGCTTGTGAAGGTAGGTACATTTATCTTCCATGTTGATTTTGTTATTCTTGATATTGATGAAGATAGAGATGGATCCTTAATCTTTGGAAGACCCTTTCTTGCAATTGAAAGAGCATTGATTGATGTATATGGAGGTAAATTAACTTTAAGGGTTGGTCAAGAGGAAATTGTTTTTGATGTTCTTAAATCTTGTAAACTTCCTATGGACTATAATGATTGCTTTCAAATTGCTAGTATTGATGAACGTGTGGAAAACACTTTGCATATTAAAGATGACATTAATGATTCAAGCATCATGAATGAGAAAGAAAGTGAACCACCAAAGCAAGAACTGAAACAACTTTCATCTCATTTAAAACATGCATTCTTAGGTGAGAATCATTCTTTTCCTGTTATTATTTCTTCCCGCTTAACACTTGATCAAGAGGAAAGGTTGTTGCAGGTTCTTCGAAAACATAAGAAAGCTCTAGGGTGGTCGATTTCAGACTTATAGGGAATAAGTCTAAGTGTATGCATGCATAAGATCCTGATGGAGGAAGACTATAAATGCTCAATCAAGCATCAAAGACGATTGAACCCAAATATGAAAGAGGTAGTTAAGGTTGAAATCATAAAACTTTTGGATGTTGACATTATTTATCCAATTTCCAATAGTAGTTGGGTAAGTCCTGTTCAAGTTGTTCCAAAGAAGGGAGGTATGACAGTTATTTCTAACAAAAATAATGAGTTAATTCCCACTCGAAGAGTCACAGGTTGGCGTGTGTGCATTGATTATAAGAAGTTGAACAAAGCAACATGCAAAGACTACTTCCCTTTACCCTTTATTGATCAAATGCTTGAAAGACTTGCAGGTTATCCCTATTATTATTTTTTGGATGGTTATTCGGGATACTTCTAGATACCTATTGCTCCCGAAGATCAAGAGAAAACCGCTTTCACTTGCCCTTATGGTACTTTTGCCTATAGGAGAATGCCTTTTGGATTATGCAATGCTCCTGCAACTTTTCAAAGATGCATGATGTCCATATTTTCTAACATGGTTGAAAATTTTATTGAAATATTCATGGATGATTTTTCTCTATTTGGTTCCTCTTTTGATGCATGTCTTTATAACCTATCTTTAGTAATGCAACCATGCGAGGACACTAACCTTGTTTTAAATTGGGAAAAATGTCATTTTATGGTTAGTGAAGGTATTGTTCTAGGGCATAAAATCTCACAAAAAGGAATTGAAGTGGACAAAGCCAAAATCAAGGTAATTGAAAAGCTACCTCCTCCAAATTTAGTGAGAGGAATAAGGAGCTTTCTTAGCCATGCGGGATTTTACAGGAGATTTATCAAGGATTTCTTCAAAATCATAAAACCTCTTTGTAATTTATTAGTTAAAGATGTTCCTTTTAATTTTGACAAAAAGTGTTTGAATGCTTTTAACAGGTTGAAGAAAGAGTTGATCTAAGCCCCTATTATTGCTACACCAGATTGGACTCTTCCCTTTGAGCTTATGTGTGATGCTAGTGATCATGATATTGGAGTTGTTCTTAGGCAAAGAAAGGAAAAGAAGTTGCACGTCATATATTAAGCTAGTGGCACATTGAATGATGCACAATTAAATTATGCCACCACTGAAAAAGAACTTCTAGCTCTTGTTTTTGCTTTTGATAAATTTAGAGCTTATTTAATTGGAGCTAAAACAATAGTTTACACTGATCACTCTGCTATTAAGTATTTGTTAGAAAAGAAAGATGCAAAGCCGAGATTAATCCGTTGGGTTCTTTTATTGTAGGAATTTGATCTAGAAATTTGTGATAAGAAAGGGACCGAGAACCTCGTGGCCGACCATTTATCCAGGCTCGAGTTGGGGGAAGAAAATGCAACAGAATTACAAATCAATGAAGACTTTCCCCATGAACATCTTCTCCTATTGGCAAACACACAAGCTCCATGGTATGCCGATATAGTTAACTACCTTGTTTGTAAAATCACTCCTTCCGATCTTTCTTATCAACAAAAGAAAAAGTTTTTCCATGATATCAAATACTACTATTGGGAGGAGCCCTTTTTGTTCAAATATTGTAGTGATCAGCTATTTCGACGGTGTATACCGAAAGAGGAAGTTGAAAATGTCCTTAGATTCTATCATTCAATGAAATGTGGGGGACACTTTGGAGCAAGCAAGACGGCAGCACGTATCTTGGAAAGCGGTTTGTATTGGCCTAAGTTATTTAAAGATGCTTTTAACTTTGTTCGTCTTTGTGATCGCTGTCAAAGGTTAGGTAACAGCTCGAAGCGACATGAGATGCCCTTAAACAGCATCCTTGAAGTAGAGATCTTCGATGTTTAGGGCTTGATTTCATGGGACCTTTTCCATCATCTTACTCCAACCAATACATTCTAGTAGTAGTGGACTATGTCTCAAAATGGGCAGAAGCTGTTGCCCTTCCAAATAATGATGCCAAAAGTGTAATGAACTTTATCAAGAAATATATTTTCACACGTCATGGCACCTTTAGGGCAATAATTACAGACGGAGGTAAGAACTTTTGCAACAAGTACTTAGATTTCCTTCTTTCAAAATATGGTGTTACTCATTGTGTAGGTACTCCATATCATCCTCAAACAAGTGGACAAGTGAAAGTCACCAATATGGAAATCAAGAAGATTCTGGGGACCACTGTTGGATAATCTAGGAAGGACTGGTCCAAGAAACTCGATGATGCTCTATGGGCTTATAGAACCGCATTCAAAACCCCAATTGGTATGTCTCCATATCGCATGGTCTACGGTAAGGCTTGTCACCTTCCCGTTGAGTTGGAACACATAGCATTTTGGGCAATCTAATTTCTTAACTTTAATGCTAAGGAACTTGGTCAAAAACAGTTGCTTCAGTTAAATATGATGGATGAAATGCACCTCCATGCTTATGAGAATGCCAAAATATATAAGGACCGTACCAAACAATGGCATGATAAGCATATTATCCTGAGGAATCTAAAGGTAGGAAAACAGGTATTGCTCTATAACTCCAGACTCCGTCTCTTTCCTAGAAAGTTGCGCTCTAGATGGTCTGGCCCATTCACGATCAAGGAAATTTTTCCAGATGGGGCCATCAAAATAGTGGATGGTGACCGGAGTTTCAAAGTTAATGCTAAACGTTTGAAAGTTTATCAAAATGAAAACTTTGATCCAGTCAAAAATACCATTAGTCTGGTTTAGCCTGAACTTGGTTGAGTGCGTCGAGCTTAACGACGTTAAACAAAAGCGCTTGTGCGAGACAACCCATATTATTTTCTGAAATTTCTTATTTCAATTTATTTTTGCTATTTCTGTTACAATTTTTCCCAAAATTTCTCCATAATTGTTCCTCTTTTTTAGTCAAAATTCTTTCAGGTTCGAGTCGAAGTCAACAGGATGGCACGCCTTAGTCGTGCTTAACAACACGGCCGTGCTACACAGAGGTAAAAATCACTCTTAAAGGTCAGAGGCTAGCACGCCCTGACCATGCTCAGCAGCACACCCGTGCTAATACATAACAAGGAATTGCAACTAGCACGCCTTGACCGTGCTCCAGGACACGCCCGTGTGACCAGAACGGAGAAAATGGCTTCACAAGTCAGAGGCGAGCACGCCCAGCCATGCCCGCTAGCACGCATGTGCCAGGTAAGTCTAGTTTTTCTCTACAGGTCAGAGGCGCACACGCCCCAGCCGTTCCCGCCAGCACGCCCGTGCCCACAAACCGCCTCAAAGAATTAGAAGCGCTCACGGCCAGGCCGTGCTAGGAAGCACGACCGTGCCACGAGCAGATCTGCGCATTAAAACACGCCTCTATTTAAAGCGCAAGCCCTCATCTCTTCTTTTCCCACAATGCACGCCCTAGCCGCCTAACCTCCCTTCTCTGTTTTTCTCTGTTTTTCCCTCTTTTTCTCTCATCCAAACACACAAAAACACCAAATTCCTTCACTTTTCTTCATCACCATGCCTCCCCGATATAAGCGCAGCTGACCCGCCTCTTTCGTGGCCGCTCTACAACGACCCATTACTCGACCTTCCACTGCTCCTCCTCCACCCACTCCACCTCCTGCGACTCCGGCTCCTCCTCCATTTGAAATTGGCTCACTAGAACAATAAGAAAGGTACACCAAACTTTCTCTTCGCCCTATTTAACAAATCGGTTTATTAATGAGAATGCATTAGCACAAGTGGGGCTTAGGGATGCTGTTTTAGAACCCCTTAGGCGTATTGGGTGGGAACAATTTATCAATATGAAAGACCTTGTTTATGCACCTCTCACGTTAGAGTTTTTGAGTTCTTATTCCTCCCTTATTCGCCTATTTAATTTCCCTAGCAAAATTAAATTTCGGTTGTTTGGGAGAAATTATGAACTTTCTGTCAATGAGGTTAGTCATATATTCAGATTTCCCACTGAAAATGCTCATAATCGAATTCCTACGGAATTTAATGATCGCAGTACATGGAATGATCTGACTGGGGAACATAATTATAATCCTACATTTTCGAAAGCCTCCAAATTGAAAAACCCTGCCCTGAGATATATTCACAAATTCTTAGGCAGCACTATTTTTGGGCGAAACGAGAGTGATGGGGTACTGAGCCGCAACAAACTATACTTCTTATTGGCTATTAATCAGGGATTTTTGTTGCATGTTGGTTATTGGTTGTGTTTGCGATGGGCAACAGTTGCACGAGCGGATAATGGGGCTATTATGATGGGGTGTTTTGTAACCCGGATTGCAGCATATCTGAGAGTTTGGAACCCTGCTAGACCAGTTTATGATAGTGTGGGAGGAGGAAGAGGTACTAGGTTAGACTTAGATGTCATGATCCACATGATGCTGGTTGAAAAAGTGGGAGATTCATATCGGATAGTGGGCTCTCGTGACGACAGTTCTGATGATGAGGAGGCTGAGGATGCCAGTGATGCTAACATGGAGGAGGGTAATCCGACTCCTTTTGGTCCTTTTTTTGGTGCAGGTACTTCTGGCGCTGGTCCGTCCTTTCAGGGAACGTCAAGCATGTCCAACGATGAAGTCCTTGCACGGATGATGTCCCGAATGGACATGTTTGACACACGCCTTAACGGAATGGAATCCATGATTGCTGACAGATTCTAGTACATAGAGATCATGCACGGGAGCCTCGACTCTGGCATTGATACTTTGTAGGGCCAACTCCACACAGTCATTCAGTTATTGCAGCCACACCCGCCTCCACCACCGGAGTCTTGATAGATTTTGATTTCTTCTCGTTTGTTTTTCTTTTCTATTTCGATTTTTGTTAGACGTTATGTCTTCAATTTTTGTTTCCCTTGTTGCTGTTTCTGTCTCTTTGAATATTATATATTCTCGTATTTTTTTCTTTTTACTGTTTTTCTGATTCTCTAGCTATGCTACATTCCAACACCCAGCTCTATTGTATTTTTCAATACAATTATGGTAATGCCTACTACACTCTCTTATTCTTTTCTATTGCTAATGTGATAAGTTTGGGGAAGTAGGCTTATTTTTTAACACATTGGGGACAATGTGCTCGATTAAATTGGGGGAAGAAAAATTTCAGTTAAAATTTTATTTTAATTTTAATTTTATTATTTTAGCTTAACATGTTGGAATAATTGTGAGCAAGCTTGAAAATTATCATAATTAAGTAACTTGTGATAAATTTAATTATTTTTTCTAGTATAGTATGTTTGAGCTTTAATTTTAATTTTTGACTTAACATGATTCTTTAGTTTAACTACTTGTTTCTAAGATTATAAACACTAATTTTTGTGAATTTTATGATATATAGATATGTTTTAATCAAAATTTATTTAACCTTGGCATTCCTAGAATAAATTAGAATTCCCTTTGAGACAAAATTTTTAAATGCTTACATTTAGAAAGAGATGATTTAGGCATTCTTTGTTGAACCCCTTATTTAACCTAGGCCAACTAAATTAAAATATGACTTTTTCAACCAATTTGAAGCCTATATCCAAATTTTATTTGTTCAACTTTATTAAGCCTAACCATTAAACTAATTTTAATTCCTACCCTAAATGCAATAATGTAAAATTGAAGGATTTGATTTTTATTGAAACATAGCCACAAAAAGGGAGAAAATTTCATTAATACTAGCAAGTGGACCAAAATAGAAAACTCAAAGAGAAACACCTCATAGAAGAAGCAATCAATCAAAGAATTCAAGTTTGGGGAATTAAAGCAAGGAAGAAATTATCAAAGTATTATAAAAAGACCTTGCCAAAGTATCTCTAATTTTGAGCTAGTGAAGAACTTCAAGATTAATCTCCCTTTACAATTTATTTTGATATAATGAAAATCTTGATATTATGCATTTTCTGTGCTCTTTGTCTATTTTTTTTATCCTTTTTCTTTGATTAAGCTAAAAATTATACCTCTAAAACCCCATTACAACCTAAATAAAGAACTTTTGATCTTTTAAATTGTATGCATTTCAATTGTGGAGAAAGGGTGACTAATTTTGCATATGGGAATGTTAAACTTAAAAAGGTTAAATAATTTTTGTGAAAATCCATATTCTACTAATCATAGGATGAATAAATTTTGGTGTTGAAAAATCTTTTTAACTTATGTTTAAATCAAGGAATGTGTTTCATCGAAAATTGAATTTTTGCTTAGATATAATTAGCATGGAAAACACTTGATTTACTCGCATATTAATAAATTTGATATCTTTTTGAAATTGTGAATAATTATCTCCAACCATAGTAAGCTAGTTTTCTTAGTTTATTTTGTTCTTTTGTTTTTAGTTTTGTTGCTTGAGGACAAGCAATGGTTTAAGTTTGGGAAATTTTGATAGGTGTCATTTTTACAGTATTTTTAATATAGTTTTTATTTGGAATTTTAGTAATTTTTATCACTTTAACTAATTTTTACTTCGTTTTAATTATCTTTTTGTCCAAAGCTTCCTTGAATCATAATCCACTTGATCTTAAAGAAATTTGCAGGGTTTTGGCACAGAAAAGAGCATTATAAAGCAAAACACTCAGGCTCTAGCACGCTCAGCCCGTGCACATTAGCACGCCCGTGCTAAACTTAAGCGAAATCAAGTGGAGACTCAGACTCTAGCACGGCTGACCCGTGCTATCTGGCACGCCCGTGATGCATTTTATCTTGGAAAGTCAGAGCCTAGCACGCCCTGCCTGTGCTATGGCGCACGCCCGTGCCACATATACTTCTCTGGACGTGTTGCAGAGCACGGCCCATGCTGAATCAATCATAGAACTCAGACTCTGGCACGCCCAAGCCGTGCTATGGAGCACGCCCGTGCTACGAAGTTAATATTGTCTTGAAAAAAAAAATGTCAGCCAGTCTCTATAACTTACATGGGCCCACCTCAAATATTTTCTTGACGTGCAAATCAAGATCTAAGCCTATTTAGGAAGATGGAAGAGTCCTAATTGAGAAGAAATCCAAGCCTAAACAGTTTGAACTCTCCAAAGAAGATTTCGTACTTAATAAGGATTCTATTTCCTAAAACGGAGTCAGATTTTCTTCCAGGAGGTCTATATAAAGAGAGGAACCATTCATTGTAGAGCTATCTCTGGTTCTATTATTTTTCTACATAGTTCTCTCTCTCTCAAAGACTTCAAGCATCCAAGATTTGTGCCAAGATTCAAGGATGCCATCCACGTATCTGTTGTCTAGTTTTTATTTCTAAACTCTTAATCTTGTTTTTCTTTTCATTATTCATATTGATTACGAAGTTTTATTCAAGTATTATTGAGTTTTATTTAATTACTATGTCGAACTAAGTCCTCATACTAGGGATTTGATGTAGCTTAAACTCTTTTCCAATTTATAACATTAGATTGTTTTTCTTTGTTCAAAGTATAATTTATTATTGCACTTAATGCTTCCAGGCAGAGTTTTTCCCCTGGATTGATTTATTTCATTAATCACTATCGGGAGAAGGGTTTTCGATATGAATAGGGTAATAAGTTACATGAGAATAATAACTTGATGCGGAAGCTATATGGTTTAACTCATGGGGGGTTTTCATAAGTTAATGACCTTAGGTTATGAATTCACAAAACAAACCACAAAACTTAATGATTTAATTCATGTTTGATTGCGCTATTGGAAGATTGGTAATTAGACCGGATTAGAATAGCTAACAATACATCGGGAGAGCTTATTAGTGATTTTAGGGTTGTTTCCCCTACTTGAACAATTAAAATTGATTAACAAACTAATAAAATAAATTGGATAGAGTTAAGTGAAATCAAAATCCCTAGTAGTTTTAAAATCCTTGATTTCTTTTCATCTGAATATTGTTGCTTGATTTATTTCTTTTTCTTTTTAAAATTTACTTTTCTTACAATAAATCTCTCTTATTGCCGTTTAAATAATAATAGGTTAACACAATTTTGGTACTTGATATACAATCCCTGAGGAGACGATACTCTACTTACTTTATATTACTTGCTACGATTTCGTATACTTGCGAAAAATCACTGTCATCATACACATTGAGGGGTGTAGATTACACGGTATGATAATGACAGGCCATGATGAATATTATTGTCCTGATTGGCCAAACGGCTGAAACCCATTAGTACAAAGCCCCAATCTCACATTTCTCATCTCAGCAGCAAACACAGTAGGATTGTTATCCAAGTGTTTTCAGGCTTTAGAGTCTGACGAATGAGTCATTATACCATCCTCATATCCATGCAAAGCATGCCGTCTCATGTGTTCAGCTGTCGCCTTAGATGCATATAACCTTTGAAGGCGAGGAACAACAGGGAAATAATACATCTTCTTGAAAGCCTTCTCTCTTTGTACTCTACTAGTCCCTTGGCCCCGCCTTTGATATCTTGGAAGATTACAAGACTTGCATACTCTTAATTCGGAGTCAACACCCCAGTATATCATATAATTATTTCGACAAGTATCAATCTGTTCCATTGGTAGTCCTAATCCCCGAACTAATTTTTTTATCCGGTAAAAATTATCCACCATCGAATGGCCTTCAGGCAACATTTCTTTTGATAATTGCACAAAATCATCGTAACACCTTTCTAAGAAATGGTGCTCTGATTTCATGCGCAGTAATCGTGGCACTACAGTTAGAACTGAATGATTCTTGCATCCAAGCCATAGTTCACTATTAGCTGCACTTAGCATGCCAAACAATTATTATGCTGCATAGTTAGGCGATTCCTCCATATTTCCCAATGTAATTCTGCTCTGGCCGCTTCGATTACCATACTAAAATTGCAAAAGCTGACCTTCTGAACTTACTGAAATAGAGTGGCCTGACCCATTGGAAACTCGAGGTTCACCATGATGTATCCATTTGTAATAATTTTCCATGAACCCATTTTTGCATAAATGAAGTGTAATTGTATTGATATTTAAGAAGGCTCTATTTTAACACTTCTTGTGATTATATGGACACCTCAACTTATTACCATCCATACAACTGGGATTACCAACTGCAAACTGTATAAACGATTCCAATCCTTGCAAGAATTCTTTTCTTAATATCCCATTGACCTCGTACCTCTAGTACATCCAATCTCGATTTGTCCATATTTTTTTACGTAATGAACACTCTGTTTATAAAGGGCAAATTATATGTAATTGCATTAGTCCTAAATCATCTTTAAAATAGACCAAAAGTAATGTTCCATTTACATTTCTAACTTACTAAGATTATTTCTATAATAAGGCAACTATATATATGTAAACTTACTAAGGTTATTATTTCTAACTAAGGTTAACTATAAATTGAAACACCCTGAATTTTTATTTTCGAAACTTTCAAATTTTTATTAAATCAAAAATCTTGATTTTCAACTATTTGGGCTATAAACACCAAACAATCTTAACTTGAGTCCAAAGTTTTGCGAGTTGGGCCCAAGCCCAAGTAAATTGTCGGAATTTTCGATTTGAGAACAGTTAAATCGGGTCAAACCATTGATTTGGACCAAACTGGTTCGAATCGAACCGGAATGGCCCAGAAATTTCTAGACCCGCCTCTCTTCTTTTTCTTTTCTTCTCCTCCTCTTCTTCTGCGCGCGACCTCATTGGCCCTCTCTTCCTCCCGTTTTTTTTATTTTCGATCACCGGAGACCAGCGCCACGCCTTGCTGTCGCCTCCACGCCGCAGTGGACTCCGGCCTCCCTTCCTCTCTCCTCTTCCGTTTCTGGCGCACGCAGAAGATGCAGGAGAGCCGCGACTTCCTTCGATCAGGAAATCGCGTCGAGTCTCCTGCTCCTCGACTTTCCGGCGACACCAGCTCGTCACAGGCCCTCTCCTCATCTCTAGCATTTCTCCAGCCACCATCCTATTCATTTCCGACCAAGTTAGCATCGACAGAATTGGCTTTTGAACAAAGGAGTCGCTGCCGATTGTTCTAACTAGAAAATTTCGATTTCCGGCGTGTATCGCAACTGGGTAAGTCAATTTCCAACCTTCATCAATTTAGTTTATGAGTTCCTTGATCAAAGATGAAGGTTTTGAATCATGAATCAAACTATTGCATAAATTTAGACTTTAGCTCCTACTATTTATACACATTTAAAAAAAAAAATTGATTCTCTAGTTTAGTTTAATTATTAGCTAAATTAATGGATAATTTAGCATGAACAAAGGGATTTCAGTTTAAGAATAGATATAGCATGATTATGAAAGCAACATTGTCACCAATGCTTGAGCTATTGTAGAAATTTATATATCTAGCTACTATTTAGGTGAATGTGATTAGGAATTTCGAATTTTTGCTCTTTAAATTGGTATATAAACTGATTCGTATATTGGGATGGTTAGGGTATTGCATCTATTATAAATCTTTATGAAGGATTTAGGGTTCTTTAGGTTGAAAATAACTAATTAGCTATATGCTCAAGTTCTTAATATCCTATGAAGAAATTATTGAACTATTTCCATTTTGAATGAGTTATAAATTGAATTTTAATAAGTTATGTGCAAACCAGTGGATATATTTGGGGGTATTAAATAGAAAATTTTGAATTCCATGAGCTAGCAGTAGTTAATTAGTTGGTTCTTTGAATTATAATGTTTGGGATGGGTATTTGAAGTTGTAAATGAAGTTCTTGTAGGGTAGTGAGTTAGCTAGTGTGTAAAATATGAAAATTTAATCATGAAGTCTAGACTTTTAGATTTGGCAAGCAATTATTTCAAATTATTTATTTCTGGAAAATTGTAGCCTAGTATAGTACATTGAAGTTATAAATTTGATTTCGATAGGAATAGTTAGTTAATGTTTAATCCATGATTTGGACATAGAAAACCTTTATTTCTGCAAGTTGGCATCAATCATTTGAGTTTTTGTGTTGTATTAGAAGGGCGTATATATATATATATATATATATATATGTATAAACAAGTAATGTATAATGGATAGACGATTTAAATGGTTTGTTAGCTGTGACATTGCTATTGAAGGAGGATGGGAATTAAGTTGATTGATTGCCCGACGGATGGGCTGTGTGTATTGATTGATAAATATATAATAATACTGAGTTATCTAAACAGGTGGATAGTCCAATTTTTAGGGGAGGTGTAACGCCCTATTTTTCCTGTGTTGAAATAGTAGTTTATCTGTCTGTGAATAATATTGTCGGTCCGGGAGTCGGTATTATTTTGGTCCAGAAAAATTATTATATATGGTTACTATTTTATATCACATTTTTGGAGCATGCATGCATGCATGATTTTTATGGGTAGAAAGTAAGTAATGAATATTTTTGGAGAATTTTAGAGAATTAGTGAGTAGTAACTTAAAATGTGATATTAATTAAGGAAATTAGAGGCAATAGTTGTATGGACTAAATTTGAAATGGTGTTATATTAATTAAGGAAATTAGAGGAATTATTTTTATGGAGTAAATTTGAGAATTTTGTTGTGTTATATAATATTTTAAAGGAATTTAATTTGGAGAATATTTGGAGCCATTAGATTAGATTTACATTCAATCCTAGCCATCCAATTTTGGTGAAAAGTCCAAACTACCCTTTAGTCAACTCCATTATTTGAGCAATATTTTTCTTCCTCTTCTTCTCCATCTAACGTGAACTTCATCTTCTTCTCCTCCATTTCACCTTTAGCCTCTCTTTCTCTTCTCTTTGTTTTCTCCATTTTCTACTTGAATAATTCACCAAATTCACTCCATTTACCTTGAATAAAGTAAGAAAATCTAGAGATTAAAGCTTGAGAAGTGGTTTTTGGGGATTAATTTCAAGGAATTTGGAGAATTCATTAGGTGAAGTAAACTTCATTATTTTTGGATTTAGAGTTTTCTTTTAGCATATACATACTTAATCATGCTCCAATTTCTTCTTTTCTTTGTTTTCTTTGTTTTGATTTTGAGCTTATTACATGTAGAGGGTGGAGAGCCTTCTAACAAAGATAAAGGCAAGACCAAAGTTTAAGGAGCTTTGATTCAAGTTGTTTTAAAGGTTTGTGTTCATAAACACACTAACCTTACTTCAATTTTTGGATTTGTGAAGTTTGTACTACTTTGTGAAAATTTGGGATTTGGTATGAAATGATTTGATTGCTGGAATTTGGTTGTATAAATGTGTTCTTGAGTGTTTTCTAAGCCTACCTATATGTTGAATTTATGAAGAAATTATTTTTCTCTTCTTCTTCCAAAAGTGGCAGAATTTTACCAAGGGAAAATGTTAATGGGTGTGTTTAAGGACTGTTTTTCTATTCGTTTTATTTTCTCTCTGTATTTGAGTCCTTCATAAAAGTTGTAGGTATATTTCTTAGCTTTCCAACCCATCCTCTTGTGTCCAATTTTGATATATATAGCTCAACTTATGACTAAAACACCTAAACTGACTCTGTTGTAACGTACCACATGCAGCAATCGATTGAGTGACTATTTTGACCACCATAATGGCAAGATTAGGTGTTGAGCTCTTCATGAGATTTGTTACCCTGTGTCTTGAGATTGCCCTGGTGTTGGATTGGTTTAATTTGAGTGTCTGGTTACGGAGAAATTCAATAAACATTGGACTTGGTTCTGCTGAATCCGGTCTGGACTATCAGTCTGTGTTCCTAGCTTATTTTGCCTATCTTGCAGATTTATCTGGGTTATGGTTCCTTCATAACAATTGTATAATTGTGTCTTATCTTTCTAATGAATCTAATTTCATTCAATTTGGAGATATATAACTCAAGTTATGTATTAAAAACTCAGCAAAGGTCAAGATTGCTTTTATGCTGGAAATTTCCAATGTTAAGTACTTTGGTTTAAGTATGAGACGTTTCATGAATGAATTCAGTTTAAATTCAGTTTTCATTGTAATTTTATGAATACTACAGAAAATAAATTTTATGAGCAATGGAAAGTCAGAATAAAAATAAGAATAAAAAAATGGATTTTGGGCTCTAATATACTTGGTGTGAATTTGATGCGTGATTTGATTTTATTCTGTCTGATGAGCATGCTCGGCATTCGATGCCATTTTGATAAGAAGCTATGATCATATGCTAGGTACGTGGGTGCCTTCTGTTCTGTTAGGGCAGACGCGCTCTATATGTTCTGAATCTGTTGGCGACCTAAGGCCATTCTGAATCTGTTCTGAAAACCTATCTGCTTCTTTTTCTCCTAAGTGTATGTGAGCCCTTGTAAACATATTTTTCAGGTAGCTTGGAAATAAATGATTATATGTTATTAAATGAATTGTCAAAGCAGGATATTACGTTACATGGTTTTCTAAATAACCAGTATATGTATTGGTGTACTACAATTTCAAATAATGAATTTATGATTTGAACGAATAAAATATTAATAGTTTTATTTGATCATTTTGTTATAAATGTAAATGTATATTAAAGCGTTAATGATTTTATGATTGTAAATCTTTTGATGAAAATTGATATTTTAAGTGTGTTGCCATCGCAACATTGGTTTGTTGTGTTTTATGAGCACCACTGAGTTTTATACTCAGTGTGTTGATTTTATCACTCGTAGGTTGGAGTCTATATTGCTGATTGAAGACCAAAAGAGTAGCATCAGAGCTGAAGAGATATTTTGGTAGTTGATTAGTGTGTTATGTAATTAAGTATTATGGCATGTATAAGTAGTCCATTTTTGGAGACTCTATTATGTAATTTATACTGTAAGTATATTATTGTAAATTAATTGGGTGTATTTATTGGAAGATAGACTTGGAACTTATTTATTGTGCAGAAAATTCAAAGTAATATGTTTAACTAAATGTATCTAATTGATGCATACGCAAATGTTGTAGTTAGACCTTAGAAGAGTGTTATTGTGTTGTTCTTGGAGTTTGATGGAGTTTGGAGTTTTGAAATTGGGAGTGTTTTGTATTCACTTGTTTGGCAATGTCTATGTTTAGGGGAAACTCTTGCAGTTTTTCTATAGGTTTCTCCCAAATCATTTTTTTTTAAAAAAAATAATACTACTTGTTAAACTTGTGAATATTAAATCACTTCTAATTCATACTAGGATTTTCTGATTTATATGTTAAGTTAAGACGGTGCCTCCGGCACCGAATGTGACATCCGCCGTCGGGTCTCTCGGGACTGGGGGGTGGGTGTTACAGGAGGTGCTGCCGAAATTTCAATAGAACTTAGACTAGTTTTATGTAATGACATAATTAATAAGTCTATTTAGATTAATTCTATAACTTAATAAATATTAAATAGAGTGCTCTAACTATTTAATTATTTTCATTATTATTCATTGAATTATTCAATTATTTATTTATTTCCATTATTATAATTTATTTTATTGTTTGTTTATTCTTAATATTATTTATTTATTTATTTAATTGCACTTGAGAATGGTTGTCTAGTTGTGCATTGCATTACGTTGTCCAACTGATCAATATGTCTGCACTTAATTGCAATGTTTGATTAATTGTGTTGTGTTTATGCTATGCTTTGTTTATGTGGAGTTGGGATGAAGTGGGTCACCATGGGTTTGTGAGACTGTTTCTGTTGTACGGATCCTGATTCTGATTTCTGTTATATTCTGATTCTGTTATATGGATCCTGATTCTATTTCTGTTAGCCGGGTAATGGGAGATCGGCGCCCCCGTGTGCACCTACCGTTACCGTTACCGTTAACCACAGGTGGGCTTCTCGTCGTTATGCACCGGACAGTCTAGATTTGATTGCAGCCCGCAGGGTGGCCTCCTGTTGTGAGCGCTTGATAATCTAGATTGGATGGAGACCACCGGGTTGCCTCCTGTTGGTATATAAAAAAAAAAAAAAAAAAAAAAAAAAAAAAAAAGAGAGAATGGAAAAACAATGAGAGGGCTGGTCAAGTGAGGATTAGACCGGTCGGCCAGTATGAGGGATCGGCTCCCTGGTGCACACGTGAGAGGATGAGCCATGTGGGAGGACGGCTCATCGGGGGTTTCGGTGACTCCACTGCCTAATTTTCACGTGATGTGATTAATTGAAGGTGATATTGTTTGTGGGTGCTGGTGATATGCCATTTGTGTGACTGGCTGCGTGAGCATATAACTAGTCGGATGACTAGATTGATATGTTTACACATTTGTGTGACTGCGTGTGTTGTGCAATAATTATTACTCCTTAGAAAACTCACATGTCTGGTTTGATTTTTCAGGAAGTAAGTTTTTCTTTAATTCGAATTAGGCTATGTTTCTTCGGCGCAGGGCAATAGAGAAATTTTCCTAGTTCCATAATTATGTGTATAAAAAGCTATGTATACCAAAGAGTTAGTGACTCCGCAGTTGTAGGATTTATATATATTTAGTCGTGTATTAACATAGACAAAATAATTTTGTAAGCCCATATTAGAATGTGATGTATTGTTTGGGCTCGAACTATAGAATGCTGTAGAAGATAAACTTGGGCCGAGAAATAATAAAATATTGAGGTTTATTTTCCATAATCATATGGGCTGAATGTTGAAATTTATACCGAGATAATAGATTCTAGTGTTTGAGACTTACTACGGGCCTCGGGGGCCTTAAGCTTACCTAGGCCCTAGTGCCGGTCTGATCCATGGAATCGGGTCGTGACATAAATATATATATGTAAACTTACTATAATATCAGTAAGTGTACGATTCATAATATTTTAGTTTTTTAAAAAATTTTGGCAGAACATAATCAAATCTCAAGTCAAAACATACTTACAAACACTTCTATATCAACCCAACAGTCTCCAAAGTCAAAATGGCCACTACTAGGCCTCCAACTCAAACGCATCATTCATGTGATTTCCATACAAATGAAAACACAAATCAATATAAAATAATTTCAAAAAAATAAATTTCAAAAAAATAAATCAACATAAAGTGATTCAATTATCCATTTATTTATTACTTTATGTTGTAATTTATTACTTTATGTACTATGTGCTTATGGGTTGGCTGTTAGTATTTTCCATTTATTTTCAATTTTCTTTAAGGCAATTAAACCCATTGATTTGTTAACTATTGGTTTTTTTATGCTAATTTAAAATTTTAGTTGTAGTTTTACCCAATTAAAAAAATAATATATATTTTAAAATACATTGTTTTATTCTCTCATTTCCAACTATTTTTTCCCCTCCTCCCCTTTTATTCTAGTCCATACCCTCTGTCCTTTGACCTTTGACCTTTGACCTGAATTTTTTCTATTATATATATATATATATATTTATATACCCTTTACAAAGTTTTCTAATTCAAAAAGTGAGAATTGCTCTTTAATTTTATAGTTATGTATCTAGCAACCAAAATATTATTGATATAATTAATGTTGAAGTTTCAACGAGGGAGTTAGTTTTGATTTATGAAAAAACTACTTAAAAAAAAGATATATATTACATCTAACAATTACAATTAAAATTATCCAAATGATCCAATTTTAGCATACAATGATCCAATTATCCAAACAAAAAACAAACAACAAAAACAAAAACAAAGTATCCAAATGATGTGCAAATATATGAACAAAATGAGAAAAAGTCATTATTACACCAAATTATTAAAAAGTCATTGATGCAAATATATGAACAAGAAATCGCCAGAAATGATTATAACAATGGAAAAGAAGGAAAAATTGAAAAATTACCAGATTATTACACTAGGCAAGCGAACGAGGCGGCTACTCCGGTGATAGGGACGAAATCCAGTGATGTAATGGCTTCTTCGACGACCGTCGCTGCAACAAAGAGTATTTGTAGCTGTAGGAAACGGAGAGAACAGGGGAGAGGCGTGTTGCGATCGCTCTAAGGCGACCAATGGGTTATAAAGCCCTAATTTTTTGCGACTGATCAAATCACTTAACAATCGGTTGCAATTTTTAATCTTGCGATGTTGTTTTGCAATCAAAAAAATTGCGATTGATTTGCGACCAAAACAGTCGGTCGCAAAAATATAGGTCACTAATCTCTTACAAACCAGAAACTAAATTATAGTGCGCAATTTTACGATGGACTGTGAAATGATCCCAAATCGGTGGCAAATTTTGTTGCTAATTCATCACAATGAGGTCGCAAAGTAGAAACCAAACTGCTGGGAGTTATTAGCGCTAGAATCAGGGACGGATATGCAGTTGGTCGTAAATCCATCGCAAAAGTTGTCGAAAATTGGTCGCAAATCCGTCGGTGAATATTAAATCTCTGTATCTTCAACATTCATCACAAATGGTCGCAACACCATTGCAATATTGTGACCGACACGTGGCGGTCGCAAAAGTGAGTCGCAAAACCGCATTTTTTTTAAGTGCATATAAGAATGAGTTTGCCATGCATCACATTAAATATTACAACAAATAGCAATTTTACCATCAAAATTTGTAAATATATTTTTTAAAATTTCTTGTTCTTTCAAATAAATAGATAAGATAGTCCTTTTAAGTGTATTCCTAGTTATCTTATTTGCTAAATTTAATGCTTTTTTACAATAGTTATTAAATCCAATTTTTCACCAAATGAAAAAGATAATCGTTCCATAGAAACTATTTTAGCCATTTCAAGTTTATTAGTTTCATCACTATATTTAAATAGATGAGTATTAGGATCACTATACCTCGATGATGATAATTAAGTTTGAGTTAGGTCCATTCCTACCTCACTTGGATGATGTGATTTTAAATATCTATTGAGGGTGTCAAAGCCTCCTCCAAGTTTAAATGCATATTCTTTTTTGCAATAATTACATTGAACCGCATTGATTTTTCCGTTATCTTGGCCAATTTTTGCAAAGTGCTTTTTGAAAATATCTGATTTTGGTGGTTTACCTATTGAAATATTAGGAGATGTTGCTTCTTGTGGTGGATGACGACGCATATAAAATTCCTCAACTAGAGCTTGATATTGAACTTCATCATTAAATTGTGGTGAAAAATCAATCAATGGATTATTTGAATAAATTTCTTCCACACTCGCTTCCGTTTGGAGTTTTGTGAATTGTGTGCCATGTTTTTAAGTGGAATTATAAAAAAAAATTAATAAATGGAATGCAAAATTAATGGAATGAGTTGGAAATTATTATTTCCAAATACTAAGGAAATTATTAAAAAAAATCAAATGAAGTAAATTTATAAATGGAAAAAATTGAGATTAGAGAAGAAATTTGAAATTGGATGCAAGAAAATAAAAAATTGATAATTCCAATATTAAGGAAAAATAAAGCAATAGAAAAAATAATGAAATATAAAAATTTGAGAGAATTTTGATTGAGAATAGGTGGAGAGTTAGGATATAATTGGTTATGAAAAAAAAATATCAACTCATCATATTTATACATATTTTTCAGTTATTAATTTTCCATATTGTCCCTTATAACAGAAAAACAACAACTATATTTTTTGGATAATTTAGTAAATTATAATAAATAAATAAACAATTGATCAAAAATGAATAAAAGTTATTTACCAAAAAAAAAAATAATAAAAGTCACCTATCAAAAATTACCTGTTACACTTATTGATTAAATGTAACTCTCTTTTTATACATTTTAAAGTAATTTTTTTTTATAAATTAACTATTCATATAACATTTTTTGTACAAATTAACTCAAATCATATGTACTTTTCTTCACCACTTTTTATAAATCATATATCAGTAGTCAACTACAATCAAATCAAGTGATATAAATTTTTTTATAAAAAATTTTAAGCTATAATTTTGTTTGTGCATCCGGTTCGAACAAGACCGAAACTGCCGGTTTTGTGCCGGTTCAAGTTTATATTTTAACATTCACATGAACCTTAATCGCCCCTAGAACTGCCGGTTCCAGTTCATCTATAGTACGGTTCGGTTCCAGTATGCCTACTATGGAATAAATTCAGTACCCTTACCCACTTGCAATTTTTTTTTTTTTTAATTTTATGTCTTTGATGGATACTTAATAACCTAAATAGGTATTTCCAAAAGAATTGCAAAAAAATAAAAAATAAAAAAAAATTCTGAAAAATTAAGAAAAAAAAAAGCTTGAAAATCCACCTAAACGACCTCGGATGACCAAAAATGGACATCATGGCATTAGTGGTTAGTTTTGATTAGTGGGCCATTTCCAATATCTCCACCAATTGCAGCTCAATCGAACAACATTGCAGTTTTTTTTCACTATGTTACCGATTAGGCATATTCGGTTTCTGGAGGCAAGACCCACCAAAATTTTTTTTAAATTACCATTAGTTATAATCTAATCTTAATCTATTGCATCTCTAATTAAATCACTAATGACAGATTTAATCACAATAATAATTATGTAAGAATAAAAATCATATTAATTAAACTAGGGTTCCATACCTTTATCTGTCTCTGATTTCAATCATAACAATAGATCCAATCAATGATTTTAATCACAGTAACATATGTAATCTACAATTTTAATCACAGTAACAAATCTTATAAACAAGAACATGAATACCCTAATATTTTTATGATACAAATCACACATATACTAACGAAATTTAAATATGCAACTTGATCATGTAATCGGTTACCTATATTCATGTATAAAAGCTCTAATCTTGATTGATGGAAAAAATTATATAACGGAAGCAACAAGATCGCATATGCATAATGCATAAGCAAACCACAAAGGTACACAAATCATAAATCGAAGTTATGAAATTATAAATACCTTTTAAGCAAAAGAAATCAACACTAATTTCGAATCCTTTTTTAACATAATAGCTTCTGTGCCAACAACTTTTGCTCTATTGAAACCATACTAATTTTCTCTGCAGTCTTTTATTATGTAACTTAGGTTATTTCTTTAGAGCTGTCTACATGGGCAAACGACTATTGAGAAAGGAAAAACGAAATGTGGGAGACTGACCTCTAGGTTCAACCTAAGTGCCTCTTATATTTTTTTTTTCAATTAAAAATAATATTAATAAAATGATTTATATATATATAACGACGTTTTGCAATACTAACATTATATTTTATTAACCGCTTACTTAGCTCTAAATAACATAGGCACAACAGGGACCCACATGAATAAAATTAATAAGGCTACCTTATAATAATAATGTATCTATACAACCTATAAAATATTATTATAATAAATTTTGAATTATTCCACTAAAAATTCATAATTAAACTCATTATTAATTTCGAATCTTCTAACATTAAAATATACAAACTCCCCGTGTAGATTACAAATAACTATCAATTAAATTAAATTACCGACTATTTTATTTAATTGACAATTTAATTCTTCAAGAATTCCACTTAATTTATTTCATGTGTCGGATTCAAAATCCATATGCAGGATTTTACACAATGAAAACTTATAAATTTCTCATAGGTATCATCAATCCCTATACCAAGACATCAATGAATTGATATTTCACAAATGCACATTGTTATGTCCAACTCACTAAGTTTATTGGGCCATAATAAAACTCACCCTTTTAATGAATCAAAACAATACACAACATACATTGCTTATAATAATTAAATCAAGATTAAGAGTAATTAATATAACTATTAATGAACTAGAGAAGTTGTTTTAGTCAGTAGAAAAACACTTATTCCCTACTTGATCCATATTCAATAAAAACAATATCCATAGTACAAGGCATTGAAATTTAACTATTCCCAGAATCAAGATAAATTACATGTAATCCTGTATTGCGATCATACCAATGGTTCGTTAACTCTACCTTAGATTGTGACAAAACTTTATATTTAACTAAAAAAAAATGCCATTTTGCGACCGACAAATCGGTCGCAAAATGGCATAGATCGGTCGCTAATTACGCTTAGTGATCGATCTGTGACCGATATATATCGGTCGCAAAACACCTGGTTGCAAAATTTTTTGGCGACCGATGATTTCATCGGTCGCAAATGGGAGACCGATATAATCGGTCGCAAATTTTGGTCGTGGTTCATTTGGAAACTTTGTCGCAAATTTGGTAGCAAAAAAATATGTCGCAATTTTTAAAATCGGTCGCAAAAGTGAAAAAAAATAAAAATAAATAAATATTATTATGAAACCATAATTTTTTCGCACCTGTGAAAATTAACATATATACATATATATCACACACGCAATTCAAGAACAATATAAAAATGTAATTTTTATTGTACTGAACAAAATATCAAAATACAAATGAAAAACTAAAAAGGTCCAAAATCAAATCTACGCTGCTGCTCATCTGCAAGATCCGATGTCGGATCTCCCGATGTCGGATCGCCGGGAGGAGTACCTGCTGGATGTGATGTAGCGCCAGGAGGGGTGACCAAGGTATCGTCTGCAGCTTCGGGATCAGCAGCTGGTAGTGGCTGCTGCTAAGACGTCGAAACATTTTGATCTGTAGCAGGCGCAGGATCAGGGGAAGAAATTCCAGCACAGGGCTCACCGGACAGCCGCATCACATGCGCTCTAAGCTCTGCAATCTGTCTCTGCTGATCAGTGAGCTGAGCCCTTATATCAGTATAGTGCTCGTCAGTGTGCTCGGGCTGTGGTCCTGCGCTAGCTGTAGAAGCGTGAGCTGCTGAGCCGTAGTAAAACTGTGATGCCTGAGACCCGACGCCGTATACCTTCCTCTTCTTCTCGCCCCCTACAGCATCGAGATAAAGCGCTACCTCGTCAATTCTTGACTCAGCTTCAGATTCATCGGTCTGAGAAGTAACAATACGCTCCTGAGCTGTAGTATAATTCTCCTGAAAACAAAAAATTAATTAATTAATGCAATTGCAAGCTCTATTATATTGAACTTTGTACATCTTCGCAACAAGTAGAGGGTAAATGTAAATATTATTCATTGTTACATACATTGACGCTCACCGCACATCTGTCGACAAACGTATTCAGATCATGGTCCTTCGTGTGAGTGTATGTAAACACCTCAATCGGTGTGGGCTCACGACCTAATTTTTCAGCCTGTAATGAATTTTTATGCATGATATATTAATATATATAGTGTCCTTTCATTAAACATCAGTTTCATATAATTAAGAACTAGTTCACTTACTAATAATCGAGCTGTCTCTATAGCAGATATTGATCCGCCTGTGTGTTGAGAAGGTCCTGCTCCATCACCGCCAGTCTCATTGCGCCAGTTTTGTGCAAATATCTCCCACTTTCTCTTGAATGCAGGATCCTCCCAAACCTTTTGCCAGCTCTTCCATATCTCTTGAGACACGCACTGCTGCTTCTTACCGCTTCTTCTCATCCTATAGGTGAAGTCAGCATATCGATCAGCGCATATCTTCTTCCAGTCTACTTTCAGCATAGCCGTAATGGCCTCGTCCCATATGAAATGTTTCTGCAAAAAATGAAATACAGCGTTTCAACACTAAGGAGGTATCTTGATGAATTGTAAACATTGAATGATGATATATCTTAAACCAAAGAGTACCTGAAACTCCTCCCAATAAAAGTCTCTCGACTCTTATGGTACGGCATCCCATGTGTATCCTTCTTTATGCAGCTGTAGCTTGATTATCCTCAAAATTTGCCTCGCTGCTCGAGAAGATGGATATATGCTGAAAAAAAAAACAGAAGTGAAATATAATTACACGAAAGCATCACTATCTGAACAAAATATGCCTGTGGAAAAATTGAATAAGTACTTACTGTCCCGCTACCAAACTGAGGGTGATACGTGGATCTGATGAAGCTGCAAAAGAAGTGGCAAATGTTATAAATTTTTAGATAATTAATATATAATTAAAATGACAGTTATGACATTTATGATTACCTTGCACGGTAGGTGACTGTGCAGCTGGTGGAGTCTGTACTGGTCGCTGAGCAGAGGATGAAGCCCCAGACGTACCTGAAGAAGGATGAGGGATCGACCCTCCTCGTCCACGGGCACTGCGTCCTGGGCCACGACCTCCACGCGAACCACTGCCGGACGCGTCAGAATCAAACGCTCTGTCTCTAGCCATCTGTACTGCAGATATCAGAACCTAGATAAAATGAATTTATAAAATTATATGAATTGTAGAACATGTGGTAAAAATGAGTAAAGAAAGTTAATACCATTGAAATTCTTCATTAATAATATTAATTAGATATACATTTATCAATTTGTAACAGTAAAACTGCTCTAAGTTTTAAGTGTCTTTAATATCATCTGCTTCCTCCTCCTCTTCATCAACTTCCTCTTCTTCATATTCGTCTTCTGAGGTATCAATGATGATTTGATCTTCTTCCTCTTCATCATCTGATGCTCCTATTTCAACATAAGATCGACTTTCATCATCCAATCTATCTGTTAAATCTTCAACAACTTGCATCGGTTGCGTTTCAACCCTAACTTCTTGAAATGGCTCCGATACTGTGAGTGAAGCAGATTGTTTGGTTTCAAGTGCATGAACAACTGATCTAGCCTTGATTTTACACACTGCCATCCAATCGCATCAATCTCGTTTAAACGATGGATATGGGACATAGTACACCTGTGCAGCTTGCATTGCCAACACAAAAGGTTCATACTTTGTATATATTCTTCTTTGATTAATATCTACCAGATTATACTTAGGACGAACCTTCGTGCCAATGTTTGGCGTAGGATCAAACCATTCACATTTGAATAAGATTGTGCACTTCATTGGTAGGCCTGGATATTCTAACTCCAAAACCTCAACCAATTTCCCATAAAAATCGTTTGACACGTCACTGTAGCTTGATCCCTTTATGCACACACCGTTGTTCATTGTCTTTCTGCTTCTCCCATAACCCTCAGTGTGAAACTTGTAACCATTTACAAAGTAGCCAGAGTAGGCATTAGCAACCGGTAATGGCTCCTTTGCCAGATCCGTAATAAATCTGTTACGAATATCGATTCCCGAGCTTCGAGCCTATGGGAAATAGTAATGACATGAGTGAGATTTAATAAATGTACATTCCATGTTGTGTACATTGAAAGTAACTTACATAATATTTGAACCATTCTACAAATTCGGTGTCCAGCTTTGCATCAACTGCAGTATCAGTCAAATTGGGATTTTGAAGCCGCAAAAGATTGATATATTTCCTATTTATCAACGAACCAAATTAGCATAAGTATGATTTAACAACGGCCCACGTCAAGTTTAGACTATTACATTATGTATACTTACTGTACATATGGTGTGATCTCTTCGCAATTCAATAAAATATAGGTTTGAGCCGCTTGTATCTCTGCATCAGTCAATCGTCTTTTTTTTTATTTACCAATCGTACGCCCAGGATAGGTGAAAATTTTTAGATTTACTTCAAACTCAGATTGTACGCGATCTCCTCCGTCATCGTTACGTGGCACTCTCCGATGCATGGTGAAAACATGTTGGTCAAAGTAGTGTGAACAGAATGTGGAAGCTTCTTCCACCAAATATGCATTGCAAATGGATCCCTCGACCTTTGCCTTATTGTGCACATTCTTTTTAATTTTCTGCAGGTGTCTGTCATTGTACAATGCGAATATGTAAGTATAAGTTCAAATAAATGATGTAATCATTAGAATGAGATGTTAGTGAATCACCTCTCAAATGGATACATCCATCGATATTGTACCAGTCCTGCTAAACGACATTCATAGGGCAAATGAACCGGCAGATGTTCCATAGAATCAAAGAAGCCGGGTGGAAAAATTCGCTCCAACTTGCACATCACTACTGGGATTTCTCGCGCTAATTGGTCCATATCATCGTATCGGATAACAGTCATCGTCAATTCCTTGAAAAAGAGACTCAATTCTGTCATTGCTTCCCAAATTTTTCCTGGTAATAATTCCCGGAATGCCACAGGGATCAATCTTTGCATGAAAACATGGCAGTCATGGCTTTTCATGCCAAACAATCTGTACTTCCTCATGTCCACACATCTACCCATATTTGAACAGTAGCCATTTGGAAACCTTAATGATCGTAACCATTCACACAATAATTGCCTTTAGGGTTTATCTAAACAATAACATGCCTTTGGAAACTTACTAGTAAGTACAAATTGCTCGAGTTCTGGTCGACGATAAATTTCCTACATGTCTGCTCTCGCTTTTGCATTATCCTTGGTTTTCCTTTCAATGTTCATGACAGTGTTGAATAAATTTTCAAACACATTTTTTTCTATGTGTATCACATCAAGGTTATGACGGATAAGAAGTGAACTCCAGTATGGCAAATCCCAGAAGATGTTTCGCTTTTTCCACCCGCTATTCCTGCCAATTCTTGTATTTACCTCATCTGCACCTAACTCTGTAACTTTCATAAGCCCCAGATCTTCAATTTCTTATAATATTTCAGCTCTAGACTTCACAGGTGGAGGGGGTTCAACAATAGTCGTGTTCTTTCTAAAGCATTGTCGATTTCTCCTCCAAGGGTGAGATTCTGGTAAGAATTTGCGATGACAATCAAACCAACATTGTTTACCTCCATTCTTTAGTGTAAATGCATTAGTGTTTTCCATGCAATGAGGACAAGCCAATTTGCCAGCCGTACTCCACCCAGATAACATTCCAAATGCTGGAAAATCACTGATGGTCCAAAGCAAAGCAGCTCGCATTATGAAATTCTGATTGGTCGAAATATCAAATGTTTCAACCCCATATTCCCATAAATAATTAAGTTCAGCAATCAAAGGCTGCAGAAACACATCAATTTTATGTTTTAGATTAGTAGGGCCAAGAACAATAACACACAAAAACATATATTCATCTTTCATACACATTGACAGTGGTAGATTATATAGTGTGACAATAACAGGCCATGATGAATATTGTTGTCCTGATTGGCCAAACGGCTGAAACGCATCAGTACAAAGCCCCAATCTCACGTTTCTCATATCAGCAGCAAACACAGGATGAATGTTATCACAATGTTTCCACGCTTCAGAGTCTAACGGATGAGTCATTATACCATCATCATATTCATGTAAAGCATGCCATGTCATGTGTTCAGCTATCGCCTTAGATGCATATAACCTTTGAAGGCGAGGAACAAGAGGGAAATAATACATCTTCTTGAACGCCTTCTCTCTTTGTACTCTACCAGTCCCTTGACCCCGCCGTTGATATCTTGGAAGATTACAAAACTTGCATTCTCTAAATTCTGAGTCAACACCCTAGAATATCATACAATTATTACGACAGTAATCAATCTTTTCTACCGGTAGTCCCAATCCCCGAACTAATTTTTTTGTCCGATAAAAATTATCAACCATTGAATGGCCTTCAGGCAACATTTCCTTTGCTAACTGCACAAAATCATCGTAACACCTTTCTGAAAAAATGGTGCTCCGCTTTCATGTGTAGTAATCGTGCCACAACAGACAGAACTGAATGATTCTTGCATCCAGGCCACAGTTCACTGTTAGCTGCACTTAGCATGTCAAACAATTGTTGTGATGCTACGTTTGGCGATTCCTCCATATTATCCCAATCACATTGTACTCTACTCGCATTGATTACCATATCATTGCATTGATTACCATACAGAAATTGATAAGGCTGAACTTCTAAACTTACCGGAATGGAGTAGCCTAACCCACTGGCAACTCGAGCTTCACCATGATGTATCCATTCATAATAATTTTCCATGAACTCATTTTTGCACAAATGAAGTTTCACTATATCGATGTCTAAGAAGGCTCAATTTCGACACTTCTAGTGATTACATGGACACCTCAACTTATTACCATCCATAAAACTGGGATTACCAACTGCAAACTGTATAAACGCCTCCAATCCTTGTAGGAACTCTTGTCTTAATATCCCATTGACCTCGAACCTCCAATACATCCAATCTCGATTATTTCGCATTTTTTTTTACCTAATTAACAATGTGTTTATAAAGTGTTTTTTGAAATAAATTCGGCAGCATTTCGGCACAACACAATCAAATCTCAAATGCAAAGACACTTCTATAAACACTTCTATATCATACCAACATTCTCCAATAAACACTTCTATATCATACCAACATTCTCCAAAGGCAAAATGGCCACTACTAGGCCTCCAATCCAAACTCATCATTCATTTAATAAAAACATATTTAAGAATAATAACGACAATAATATAAAATAAAGAAAAACACAGCCAAAACTTCTCAAGAAAGAGTTGCCAATAATTAAGAACATGTAATAACCTAATATTTAAAACACACATAAAAAAATAACAAAATAATAACTTGAATCGAGCTAAACTAAATAAAATTAATTCACTTTGGTAGTTCAATTTTCTAATCTATGTTTAGCCGTGTTTGTATTTAACATCCTATCTAACTTCTTTTTTTTTAACAATTAAAAACCTTTTAATTCCATATAATAATAATAGGTTCTTCAAATTTAAGAGCCTTACAATATTTACATATTCTAATTATCTTACCTAAATAGCAAGGATAAAAACTGATATTTTAAATTAATTAGAATGCAATTATAACATAGATTAACTGTGTAATTCTTTAAGTGCATGTAACTTTTGAAAAAAAAAATTCATTTTCTAAAATTCAATAAAAATGTTTAATGTCTCAAGAAAATGTTTACTATATATCTGTGTTTCTATGAGCAATTTTGAGAGGGTCTTTTTGATTTTTCTATGTAGTTTAGCAGTTCTCATATTACTCTCTCCTTTATCAAGCAATTCTTTTTACTTATTTTTATTTTTTTAGTTTTTAGCACGAGTTAATTTGCTCTCTGCTTGATTCCTTTACATGTCGTTATGCATTTTTGGTGCTTGCTAAAAAATTGAGTCACATTTATGAATTTATTACCCAAAAATAGGATTCCTGAACAATTATTCTCTCTTACCTAATTTCTCATTACTGAAAAGGCTAATTTCATTATTGTATATTCTTGCTATGTGAATTGGGAATTATTTTTCAATTAGAAATTTGTATTTTGTTGTTGTGAGTGAATTTTTTTTTTTTATTTTTATAAATGAGATGAAGACATATAAGTTAGAAGAAATAAATTAAAGTTCACTTATACATATAATTCAGATATTTTTCTTTCTTTTTCTTTTTCCTTTTCTTTTTTGTGTCTAAGTATATTACTTGTTTTGTTCTTCTTTTCTTTCTTTTTACAAAAATTTCAAAACTAGTTTTGTTCTTCTTTTCATTTTCTTTAATACCCAATCTATTTTCGTTGATGGTTTTTTTTTTCCAATCTTTTTTGTGACTTTAAATTTCTATTTTATTTCATAATTTTTCTTTCTTACCTCAAAATGTATTTTAAACCTTTTGTAATTATATACTTTGCTTTTAATTACCATTAGTTTGAACATAGGAGATATTGAACCAAATGGTTTATATAGCAAACTCTAACTAATTTGGGATTCAACTCTAGCTGTTATTGATGTTTGTAACTCTAATTATAGTATAAATGCGATTTATTTTTCAACAAAATTAAAAAAAAAGGTTAAACCTATAACAGTAATATTATTTAACAATATTATTTTTCAAATAATAACAATAACAATATTAATAATAATAATTATTATAACATTAACAATAATAATAATAATAATAATAATAATAATAATAATAATAATAATAATAACAACAACAACAACATTAACAATATTAATAATAATAATAATAATAACAGTAACAATGATAATAAATTGCAAAAAACACATAAATCGCAAAAGAAAAAAAAATTCGAAAAAAATAAAATGCAAATCGGTCGTACCTCAAATAATGTCCAAATAGTGGCGAACGGCGTTGAGGAGTGACCGGAGTGGCGGTGGCGGCGTCAGGCGGGCTGGAGCGGCGCTGCGGACTGAGGAGAGGAGAGGAGAGGAGAGGAGAAGGAGAAGAGAGAAAGAAGAAGAAAGAAAAAGAAGAGGGCCTCGCGTTTAAAGCCCTAAAGTTTGCGACCGACCAATCGGTCGCAAACTTAATTAACATCGGTCGCAATTTTTAGTTGTCTGACGTCGTTTTACTACGCGACAAAATTGCGACCGATTTGCGACTCAATACGTCGGTCGCAATTTTGTTGCAAGTCGGTCTCAGAACTTATCCCTATTTTTTATGCGTGCAATTTTGCGACAGAAAAACTATTAGTCGCAAAGCGGTCGCAAAATCGGTCGCAAATCCGTAGTACACGGGTCGCAAACCGAAAACCAAACTCGCGGGAATTTTCAGCGCTAAAATCTGCGACTGTTTGCCTATAAGTCGCAAATCGGTCGCAATTTTGCGACCGATTTAAGTCCGTCGCAATCTGGTGTTTTTTTTGTAGTGTTTCATATGAACAAAAATGATTTAATCTTCTATGCACATAATAAGCTCTAAACATCAAATCATCTACTAGTATAAGTTAAAAGATAAAAATTATAAATATACTATAAATAATTTATTAAATATAAAATCTCAGTTGCAATAATAAATAATTATTCAAAAAACTATAATTTATTAAATAATAAATAATAATATAAACTCTATCAATAACAAGGAAGGACCAACCTCAGTAGCAAGGTACTCAAGGACAATGGAGTGATAAACAAAAGCGCCGACACCTAGGGATGAACATTAAACGATTTAAACTATAAAACTACACTAAATTGCATTAAATCATTAGTTTTAAATGATTTATTATTTTAAATGGTACAATTTAGTTTATAATTTAATAAACCACTTCCAAAACAATTTGTTTTGATTTTTATTTAATTAAACCATTTAAAATCTAATCAAAGTGCTTTAATAATAAATTCCAAACCGGTAGTTTATTTTACCCTAACAAAACAAATTGACGCTATACAATATTGACAACCCTATTGACAACCCTAGCCACTTCTAAAAGAAGAAAACAACTCTGCAAGACAAAAGCAACTACGCTATAGTCTACAGGTACTTTTAAAAGTTTATGATTTTCTTTATTTACTTTTAGTTTTCACGAGTCAAATTCCCCTGTATAATAATATTTCAGGCATTTATTTTTCTTAAAAATTTATTTTATTTGTATGAGCTTTTATTTTATTTGCATTGAAATCTATTTCTCATAAACTTTAAAAATTTTAATAATTAAAAATATTTCTAAATGAGAAAAATAAATGAAAAGAATTCAATGTGTAGCCATAATAATTTAAGAGCTTTAAAATCATATTTTGGCTTGTTAATCATTTATAATAACTTTTATGATATTTCTTCAAATACGATAGTGGGAAAAAACTGTTAATATATTGTCATTAATCATAGTGGCTTGGGACCCCCTACTGCATATTTGTTTTTCTCTAATTTTTTATGCAGATTTTAGAAACCAGAGGGAAAGAAGCTGCTAATATATTTGCTATTCATGCTTGGAAGTTGTGGTGTTCCAGGAAAGACTTTCTATGGAGCCAAAAGTTCATTTCGTCAGCTCAAATTCATGGTATTGCATGCTCCTTTATGCATGAATGGAAAGACTTTGTTTTTCTCTAATTTTTTATGCAGATTTTAGAAACCAGAGGGAAAGAAGCTGCTAATATATTTGCTATTCATGCTTGGAAGTTGTGGTGTTCCAGGAAAGACTTTCTATGGAGCCAAAAGTTCATTTCGTCAGCTCAAATTCATGGTATTGCATGCTCCTTTATGCATGAATGGAATTCAACGTCACTTACATTACAAGGAGCCCACTTACAGTATGCTTTTCATGACCCTTATTTAACATCTCTTAATGGCTTGGATAATTATAATCCATGTTGGCAAGCTTTTGTTGATGCTGAAACCTTCCATGCTCAAGACTTAATTGGCTTTGACACAGTAGTAGAAGAAGAGCTTTCATTCAAGTTGTATCAGGCTTTCAAGAAGGAAATGGTGACCCTCGCATTGTTGAAGCAATTGCCCTTCGCCACTATTTAATGTTTGCTTGTGTTAATCTCCCTACTGCTAGTTTTATATTTTCAGACTGTCAAGTTTTAGTTCATGCCCTTTATTCTTCTAGAGATGATAATTCTAAATTTGGTTTGCTTATTTTGGATTGTAAACATTTACTTAAGAGTAGGCTTGATATTAAAGTCAAGTGGGTCAGAAACAAACTAATATTGGTGCTCATAAACTTACTAGAGCATTAATTTACTATTCTCGTCTCCACATTTGGGATTTTATTCCTGATTTGTTATTGGATCTTTGTGCCTTGAATTATTGAATATCTTTTCTTTCAAAAAGAAAAAAATATAGTCATTAATCATGTTGTACTTAGGAAGTATGTATTGATCAATAAATTGGATAAATTTTAAAATAGACAATTAAAATTGTTGTAATTATACTCACAAAATTAACTAATATGTATGAAATTTTTAGTTTAGATGTATTTATATTTGATCCCTCCTATATAATTTAAAATTGAAAAATTTATAATTAACAATAACCATGATTGAAAATATGTAAAACTTGAGATTCATAATTAATTTATTAAAAAAATTATGAGAAAACATAATTAAATACTTATAGAATAATTTTCATAGTTTTCAAAAAATATTTAATTTAAATTGATAAAGGCAATAAATATATAATCGATAGTTTGTACTTATAACTATTTGTTTATATTATATTTTTTAAAATTTATTTTATACTATTTAATTGAGTTTTCTTATAAAATATTATTTATATTTTTAATTTTTTTTTAACTAATAAGTACGTTTTAAATACTTAGGCAAGAAATTAAAAAATAAAAATAAAAAAAGAAAAAAGAACTGGACCTCCAACCGTTCAAATGGTCTTTTGTCTCTATGCAAGCCAAAAAGATATCAAAACAATGGTTAATTAATAAATGCAATGCAGATTGACAAATGCAATTATAGTTCACCTTTACAAAGCAATGTAAATGCAGTTTTCGCAAGTGGCAATCGGCTTGCGGAGATGTTGGATTTTAAGTGGGTTGCTTCATTGTCATTTAGTGGATTATATAGGGCTGTGTAAATCCCGATACAACCCGAAAAACTTGAACAACCCGAAATGACCTAACAAAAAATATTGGTTATAATGGGTTTTCGAGCGGCTTGGGCCAAAAAATTTAAGAGATTTAAATATCTTATTCGGTTCGGGTGGATTGGGTAAAAACCTATCCGGCCCGTGCAAGATACCTTTACCTTCCAATTTCTTTCTTTTTACTCGTAAAAAAAATCTCAAATTCACTCCTCCCTCTTAGTCTCTCTTGAGACATTTTATACCAAAAAGAAAAAAACCCTAAGTGAACCAAATCGTCTCCACCTTCCCCATACTACCACCATATCGGACAGCCACCGCACTTGCGCCAGTGCCGACCAACGGCAGTAGGTAGCATTGGAGCTCTTTCCTTTCTTCCAGGAGTTACAGTTGCATCTTCTTCTTCTTTTCCTTTTATGTTTTGTGGCGTCATGTCATGATCAATCTTTACAAGTTCTTTGTGATAGTTTAAATGATAGGTAATGTGAGCTTAGTTGCATGGAGAATTTTTCTTTGCTAAGTCGGGTGAGTGATTGTTGATTCCATTTTTTTGGTTTAAGTTAGTACATGGCGGTCATTGAGTGATTGTCTTTATCGGGTTACGTTTCTTTTGAGTGTTAAAAGATATCCCAAATTTCGCTTTGCAAAGAAGGAGGAGAAGGTAATTCAAGTTTTGTTGATTGTGTTCCCCCTTTTAGCTTCTAAGATATCAATTTTTGGTGAGCTTTGGGATATAATATGCAATTTGTTATAAGAATATATTTTGTTTATGGACAAAGGTTTACTATGGATTTAGAATTTTAATAACTCATTCTCTTTTCATACTACAAGGCATTTTTTTTTTATATTCTCCAGGACTGAAAATGGAGAGGATTCCCATTTTTCTATTTGGTTTGCAAGAAATTAAAATATTTATTTATTTGATATTTTTATAAAATTTGAGAAATTTTATTACATATTTACATGGTATATTTGTTGAGTCTAGGAATTTTTAAACTTAGACATTCATTTTGATTTCAGTTTTAATTCTGAAGTTAACAAAACAAATCCTAATAATGCATTCATATTTTTAATCAAGTAAACATATAGATATAACTACGATCTAGAGATCTTCAATTCAAATTCAAAACTCCAATGGAGTTTGTCTTGCTTTACTTTATTTGCTTTGTAGTTTCCATATGATTGGATATAGTAGTTAAATAAAGCAAGGGACATCAAAATTTATGTATGTTGAAAAGGTGTAAAATACAAAAGTTTACAAGTTAAAAGTAGTTAGAGAATTATTCCCCATTTTATTCTGCAAGAATTGCTACAACTACGTTAATCACTCTTTTTGTCTTTTCCTTCTTTTGGATTTAATTCATGGAATTTATCCCACAATTTATCATAAATGAGAAGATTTCTCATCGTTGCGAACAAATTCTTTATCTAGAACTTATTAAAACCAAGATATTGTTGTGTCTGTTTTGTGCTGATTACACACAAATGAATTTAATTGAAGCATATTGATAAATAATCTCAACCTAGTAATTAAAATGAAAATTTAACACAAATGAGTGTAATTGAAGCAAATTGGTCTAATTTAGTTAGCTAATGTGACCTTTCTTTTTTCATTTGCCTTTCATTTCTATTTTGATTTCTCTGTCATTTATGTTAGTTTAGCAAGGTAAGCATGAAAATCTCAGTCTGCTTCTCTAATCCTATATTTTTTGGTGTTGCAGGCTAGATAATATGTCTCAATATGAAGATGTTGAAGTAGATGAAGGCATTGACTCTTCACCTATTCCTAGGACCATTACAAGAGGAGAGGATGATATTGCCACAAAATCCACAGAAGTCAAGAAAAAAAAAAAAAGAAAGGCGTTGTAACAGTCTAGGCCTAGCAAAATATTGTCTGTTTTGGACGGAACCAACTCAGGCCGGCACGGATTTGTTCCCAGGCTAAACCAAGCTCATAGCTCAAAAGGCCTCTTGCTAGTCTAACGCTTGTCATTCTTATATACTTCACTTACACCTTATGCTTAGCCGATGTGGGATTCGCCTATGGTGTCACATCCAACCCCTTAGGGACTCAGAGTCCTCGTTGAGATTTGCCCCACCACTAGCCAGAGGGACAAGGCTTGGCTTTGATACCAAATCTGTAATAGCCCAAGCCTAGCAAGATACTGTTTGCTTTAGGCCGAACCCACTCGGGCCCGCATGGTTTTATTATTGGGCTAGAACCACCTCGTAGCCCAAAAGGCCTCTTGCTAGTCTAAGGCTTGCAATTCTTATGTACTTCACTTACACCTTGTGCTTAGTTGATGTGGGATTTGCCTAGAATGTCACAAGCGTTCACTTTAAGATCAATTGTGTGGGATTTCTTCAATCAAATTTATGATGAAGACGCGGTTCGTAAAGGTAAGTGCAACCATTATGATAAGTATTTTTATTGTGATCCAAAGAAGCATGGTACAATCACACTTAAAAATCACATGAATAATTACAAAAGCACCCACATAATGTAGAAACAAAATAAACACTATTGTCCTTACAACCATCATTTCAAGGGATATATGTTAGCACGGGGTATTATCTAATTGGAGATTTGATCAAGAATTTAGTAGAAAATGTCTAGCATGGATGATTATTCTTGATGAACTTCAATTTAGATTTGTTGAAGGAGAGGGGTTTAAGAAATTTGTGGCTAGTTTATGTCCTAAGTTTAAGATTCCATCTCGATGGACCATATCTCGTGATTGTTCTTCATATTATAATGAAGAAAGACAAAATTTCAAGACATTTATAAAAAATCAAGCACAAAGCATTTGCTAACCATTGATACTTGGACATCATTGCAAAATATAAATAATATGTGCATCACTACTCATTTCATAGATAAAGACTAGAAATTGCAGAAAAGAATTTTGAATTTTTGTCCATTTAATAGTCGCAAGGGTGAGCTACTTGCACAAGATATTAAGAAATCCTTAAAGGATTGAGGGATTGATAAGGGGTTCACAATCACTACTGATAACGCATCTGCAAATGATAAAATGATAGCCACTTTGAAAAACAAGTACATTGCAAAAGGGAAAGCTATTGCAGAGGGCGAGTACCTTCGTGTTAGATGCATTGCTCACATTTTTAATATTGTGGCTAATGAGGGATTGAAAGATATAGACATTAATGTGAAGAAGATTATGATGCATGTAAGTTTATTAGATCGTTTCCTGCTAGACTCAAGAGATTTAAGGAGCGTGTCCAGACTGAAGGTGTAAAGTGTTCTAACAAATCATTATGTTTAGATGTGCCTACGAGGTGGAACTAGACATACTTGATGTTAAGTACTGCATAAAAGTATGAGAAGGCATTTGAAGCATATGAGCTGAAGGAGTCATACTTTAGAGTTGATTTAGAATCAGAAAATCAAGGTGGGACACCTAATGAGCTTGATTGGGTAGTAATTAGGAGAATCTCGAACATGTTACATCAGTTTGATTTGACTACACTATTTGTTTCTGGTTGCCCTTACATCATGTCAAACACCTATTGGACATAAATTAGTGATTTGTATGTGAAGTTCCAAGATTGGAAAGGTAGTAAGGATGTTGAGTTGAAGAATATAGGAATTAAAATGCAAAGTAAATTTGATCAGTACTAGGGAGATTCTGATAAGATGAATAACTGTTGATGCTTAATTTTTGCCTCGACAATGTCACTTAATGATGATAACCTTTTTCAGCATAAAATAGAATTAGATATCTGATTGCGTCGATTCTTGGACCGATGTTCCGAGTCTAAGAAATTTGAGTTATTTGACCGTTTTCACATTTTTGGGTTTTTAAGGGTTTCACCTCGAAACTAGGTCCGGGAAGCTCGTCAGGTTCGTTGGGGACACGTCCCGTGGCACCATCTCATTTTGCATACCACCTGGATTGGTTTTGTAAAAATGAGTCCAGCTTGATTTCAGAGCCTACCAGTGGCCAGTGCCACCTCAGCCCTAAATTAAGGCCACCTAATCACCCCACTTGCCTATAAATAGGCCAAAACTTAAGAGATTAGAGGGAGGGGTTTTGATTACTTAAAAGAAACTCTTGCATTTTTTTCCTCTCACTCTTGATTTAGAGCTACAACACTTGATTATAGCTTGGATATTGATTGTTAATCACAAGTTTTTTTATAAAACTTCACTGAGTTTCATGATCAAACATCAATAAACACTCACATCAATCTCAAAATATTCAACAAGCTTCAAGGACTTCTAGGTATCTTGATCCATTTTCATCCAAATCTTTGGATTTTCTCCAAAACAAGGTAATATCTGAGGGTCTAAGCTCATTTTCTTCGTCGTTCTTGTTTATTTGGTGATTAAAATCATCTTCTCTTTACTATTGTGAGGAAAACTCGTGACCAACTAGAATTTGTTGTCTGTGTAAGGAGTGGTGCATGCGACTACTCAATGGCACAAGCCACACGTAGTGGCGCATGCCACTTCATCACAGCCAAACAACCTTTATCTGATTTTTTGAACTGGGAAAGTCTTGCATACCGCAACACCTATAGCGCACACCACTACGCGTGGTGCAAGGGACTTCAATTGAGAATCCTAAAATCGATAAATAAGAAATCTAACCTTAATTTCATGGTTCATTTAAGTTTACCACTAGGCAATCATGCCTTCTATAGTGTATGAGATTCATCTAGACCTTAATAAACTACAATTAATCAAGAAATGGATAGCGATGGTCATATTGGTTCATTATTTATAATGAACATCAAATTCTTGAATCCAAATTTTGAAATAACCTTCATTTAATGCATTTAATTCACTGTTCTTTACGTTTATGCACTTTAAATTCCAGTCATTTAAGATTTAAGCACTTTACCCTTATGCATTTTATTGATTGTTGTTCTAACCATTCTAACTCTTGATTTGATTCTATACTCAATCTAATATTTAATTGCAATTGTGTTTGTTATTATTCGTTATTATTGTGAATTATATTTTGTGACTGCTAGTAGTTTATTCTATTATGCTTGTTTTACTCATTTATTTATTATTTTTGTATGAGTAGGCATTATATAAAGAGTTGACAATGAACTCTATTACTTGCATTGTTGTAAGAGTTATTAGGTATGGGAAATTTTATTGGGTCCAAGCTAGAATGTAACATAGATATTTGGTTTGTAATACTTTTCTCCTCCCCTTCTTTGCATGATTTTAGTTTTATGTTTTGATTGATTATTAATGTCTATGCATATTTTGAAAGATGCATTAAAATCATTTTATCATCTCAATTAAGGTTAATCATAATATTAATTGTGTGAATGAATGGACAACCCATGGAGGTCGGTTTTTAACTGGGCGATTCGTGTGCTTAATACTTTCCCATGATTGCACTTAACTTCTTTACCCAGACTCTGGTTAAAATATGCACTTAACTTCTTTACCCAGACTCTGGTTAAAATCGAATTGGTCATTTCCAATGAAGTGGTCAATTCGAGATTTTCCCTAAAGAGGATGGTGACTCCAAAAATAAGCTCTTACGAACGTAAGAGCCGTTTTCTAAAAATTTCATTTTCAAAATAAAGGTCACCTATCTGAAGATGTAAAATGAGTTTAATAAAATTATGGTTTGTATGATTGTGATTATGATGGTTTGCTATGGTTTGGTTATGATTTGAAGATGGAAAATTATGGTTTATGTTATTGTGATTATTATGATTTCATTGTGTTATGATTCTTTCATTGTGAATGTTTGATGTTGATTAGTGTTTTATTAATTTTTTATTATAGTTGTTTGAGCAATAATTATTTTTCTAGACAATTTTTTTTAATTGAGTAGGATCCAAATAGTACTGTTTAGTCCAGCACAAAGCATATTTTGATTGTGAAAGAGCCATATAAAAAAAGTATCCAGCTAGGGGCGGATATAAAGGGAGAGGCAATGGGAGCACTTGCCTCCATTGGTCCAAAAGAAAAATTTTAATTTTTATGTAATTTATATTTATTTTGGTATAGATGGAAGCCCATGATCCATTTTTATTATATCCTTTTTAGTTGCCTTTAAATTTACTTAACCTACACTACACGACTAATCTTTTAAACTTCTAACATAGTGATAAACCTGGTTTTATTTTTTGACTTCCATTCATCGTTTCACAACTTTGAGGAGAAGTAATAGATTAGATTTTTCAACTCTTTCTCTTTATTTTGGCCATTTAATTTATCCATCTATTTTTTTAAAATTTTTAATATATTTTCATACTTTGCGTGTTTATAATTATAAACTATTTTTGTGCTTTTTTCCTTTATACTATTTGAATTGTGTTGTAAATTAATTGTGTTATTATCAAATTAATTCCTTTATTTCTTTTTATTTATTGCTATTCATTATGCATAAACATATTTCTAAATGGTATGCACATTCTAGAATTAGAATTAGAAACATAAATATTAATTGATTTGGTTTTGAGAATAACGATAAGAAGAAGATTTAATTAGTTTAATAAAGAATAATTCCAAAGTGGCATCTAACAAAAATATTTTAAGCTCTCCCCTGCAAGTCAGCTATTGTGGGCCAAATAAAATAAATTTCTCTTGACAATTCCATTTGAAGGGGTGTATGTAATATCAGAGATAGGAAAGATGGAATTTTTGTGAGAAGATAATAAGAAATTCTAAGATTATAGTAATATAGTTGTATGAAAGTATTGAAATATCAATCAACTTAATATAACAATAAATTTTCTAATTAATATTTCTTAAAAAAAAAAGTATCAAAGTATAGTAATATCAAATGTGATGTGTGATGTAAGATGTGTTAGTTAAAACAAGAGAATTTTGTTGTGTTGAATGCGAGGCAATGACTTTATATAAATTTTAAGTAAATAATAATGTCGTAGTTAATTTTATTTAGATTTCTAATTACTTTGTATATGAATTTGATTAAGTTATGGACAAATTTCTCGAACGATCAGTTACGAATAAGGATTTGAATCCTAATTATTCAAAGAATCCCCTTTTAGAAATAAACTCATATGATCTTTCTTCTAATCTAGGATTATGGAAAAAATTTCAGATTATCACCCTAATGATTGTGATAAAATATGAAGGGCCTATTTGCAAAATGGTCCATATCAACGTTTCGACCATGATTTTCCATAAAGAAAAATTATAAAAATTTATCATCATCAATAATAAAAGTATCACAACTTGCTTCACCTCCAATATCTAGCCTATATAGATAACAACACAAGCAAAAAGCTGCATCCATTAAAACACTGCATTTATTGAAACTCATCTACTACCACTATGTACTGAGTTTGGGAGAGACGACAATATCAAAGAGAGAAGGGAAAGAAGGAAGATGAAACCTGAATTTGATAGAGAAGGGATTATTAAGGGAACAACAAAGAAAAGGAGTTGATGGACTTGCGGGCAAAATTAGTTGGTTTCAAGATCAAAACTATGCTTTTTTAAACTTTCGAAACATGGTTTAAATCAACCCAAGTTGGTTTGGTGGGCACTTTTATATTATTATATTGCAAACCCTAAGTGAATTTTGAATCTGGGGTGACAATATATTTAAATTTCAAAGTCAAGATGCTGGAGAGACAAAAGTCATTTTAGAGTGATATTGCTACAACAGACAAAGTTCAAGGTATTTTTGTAGGTTAAGCCGAAGAATTAAAAAATGGTGAAATCTCAAGTGGTCGAGATTTACATCAAGAAACTTTTCTTCAAAGACCTGATGACACACGTTGGGGCTCGCATTATAGGTCATTAGTAAATCTAATTGTGATGTTTGAATCCATAGTTGATGTGCTTGAGATCATTTTGGAAGGAGTAAATTCAGAGCAAAAAGGTGAAGCATATAAGTTGTTTGATTCTATTCAATCCTATGAGTTTGTGTTTAACTTGCAAGTGATGAAAAATATCTTGGGTATCACAAATGAATTATCCCAAGTATTATAAAGAAGAAATCAAGACATTCTTAATGCAATTTCTTTGATTTAAGTTTCTAAATAAAGGCTACAAATGATGAGAGATGATGGGTGGCAATCCTTAATTGATGAAGTTTCTTTATTTTGTAACAAACATAGTATTACCATTCCCAATGTGGATGATAATTTTGTGGTTCAAGGAAGGTTAAGACGTAATGCACAAAAAATGAAAAATTTACATCATTATCAAGTGGAATTATTCGATACTGTAATTGATATGTAACTCTTCAAGAGCTTAACAATCACTTCGATGAGGTTATGATGCGGAGCAACTTGCACTTCAATATATGGAAGATTTGGATTGCTGCAAACCCAAGAGGAAGGGGCACGGCCATGCCATATTCAGCACGCCCATGCCAGCCTTTAGAAGTCCAGGACGCGAGACATGCTCAAGCATAAGAAGCACAGACATGCCCGTGTCACTTTCCAACCCGCCCGTGTTAGCCTCTGGGAGTCCAGAGCACGCCCGTGCCGACAGGTCCAACTACGATTAGTATATAGACATGCCCATGTCATTTTCAGGATGCCCCATGCCAGCCTCTGGAAGCCCAGGACATGCCCATGTCATGTCCAGTATGCCCGTGCCGCCACCCTTATTAAGGTTTTGTCTAGTTACGACTTTTGTATTATATTTTAAGGTTTTATGCTTTAGCCTAACCTATAAATAGGTTATTTTGTGTCATTGGCACATTCATTATCTTTTGATCATTATTCCTATCAATAAACTTCTTCGAAAGTTTAGTTCTCTATTTAATTCGTCGGATCAAATGTCATTGATCAAAACTCCTGACGGAGCATAATCGTTTATTCACATTCACATAACCGTTCTGCGCTAGTTGGTATCAGAGCCAAAAGGCGAAGTAACTCCATGGCCGACAATCATGAGACACTACTCATAGCCATCGAGGCAAGGTTTGAAGAGTTAACCAATCAGATTAGACAGTTGACTCTCATAATCCAACAAGGCAACCCACAACCTGCATCTGCAACAGCAGCTCCGAATCCACCACAACCAGATTATGCAAGACGCCAAAATCGCTATGATGGAGGACGAGATTATAGAGGGGATGATGACAATTTTCATGACGGATACAAGATAAAGGTAGATCTTCAACCTTTCTCAGGATCGTTAGATATAGAAAGTACTCTTGACTGGCTAGAGGAGGTCGAACGATTCTTTGAGATCATGAATGTCGAGGATGAACGTAAAGTTTCTCTTGTGGCTTATAAACTAAAAGGCGGTGCAACAGCCTAGTGGCATTTTATTCAAAATGAACGGCATCATCGAAAGATTGAACCTGTGCGAGACTAGGTTTTAATGAAATAGTTGATTGAGCAACGTTTTCTTCCCAGTGATCACTCTCAAATACTGTACAATAGGTACCATGAATGTTTCCAGGGAAACCGAAAGGTTCATGAGTACACGAAAGAGTTCTGAGATTGCAGGCATGATGCGACAATTGTGAAACTGAATCCCAACAAGTGGCTCATTATCAGAGGGGATTGAATCATGACATAATGTGTATGCTGGGTGTAGCTGCGATTTTCACTTTGGCAGATGCAATTGAGATGGCCAAACGTGCAGAAGATAGAATTAATTGACAGCCTCGATAACCACCTAATCATAATAAGAATTTCAGGCAACCCTATTCATCTTGAAATCAACAGTTCAATAGAAATTTCAGTGGACAGAACTCAAGAGCAACCACTCCTACCAATAACTAGAGTTCACAGCAGTTCACAACAGAAGAAAAGAAAGACTCTCAGGGAAAGGCTCCCATGGCAGACAGAAACAATAAGTCAAATCCGTATCAGAAGCCAAGTGGAGATTATTGTTACCGTTGTAGAAAACAGGGGCATACATCTAATATATGTCCAGAACATAGGGGACTAATGATGGGCGTCAACAGGTGAATGTAGTTGATGAGGTGACTGAGGTTAAAGTGGTAGAAGACGAAGATGATGGATCCATGGCTGGTTCTGAAGATGGAGAAGTTACATATGTTGTTCAGAAAATTTTGTGTCCTCTAAAACAGGAAAGCGACACTTAGCGAAGAAAAATTTTCCAAGTTAAATGTCAAGTTGGTGAAGCTGTGTGCTGACTCTTTATCGACGGTTGCAGTTGTGAAAATTTGATAGCCAAGTAGCTAGTTGAAAAGTTAAATATACCCACAGAACCACATCCTTCACCGTACAAGGAAGAGTCGATTAAAGAGGGCCCAATGATTGAAGTAAACCGAATTTGCAAGGTTCCTATATCAATGGAAAAATCGTACTCAGACTCCGTTAGTTGTGATGTTATGGATATGGATACTTATGGAGTACTATTAGGACATCCATGGTAGTTTGATGTAGATGCATTGCACAAGGGAAGAAAGAATTCATACCTGTTCACTTGGAAAAATAAGAAAATGATTATCTTACCTTCTGGATCTTTTGCCAAAGCTTCTAAAGTGGAGGGGAAATTTATAGTAGCCATTTTTTCCAATGTGCAGAAATTATCTGGTGCAATTGAGAAGTTCGGAGGTGCGTTGGCATTGCTGATCAAACCAGAGATAGACTCTAATGAAGGGGCACTAGTACCCCCCACCAGTCAAGGAGTTGCTAGATCAGTTTCATGCCGTAGTTGAAGAACCATCTACACTTCCACCTTTTTGTGGGACATTCAACATTAGATTGATTTTATCCCTAGATCAAAGATACTAAGCCTGCCCCATTATAAGATGAATCCGAAGGAGAGCCAGATCCTATAAGAACAGGTAGAAGAATTATTGATGAAGGGACATATCCAGGAGAGCATTAGTCCTTATGGGGTTCCTGCTCTATTAGTACCAAAGAAGGATGGGACTTAGAGAATGTGTGCGGATACTAGAGCCATCAATAAGATCACAGTGTAATATCGATTTCCTATTCCTCGTCTGGAGGACATGTTGGACCAATTGTCAGGGTCTATAATATTCTCCAAAATAGATCTCCGCAGTGGGTATCATAAAATCAGGATCAAGAAGGGAGATGAATGGAAAACCGCATTTAAGACTAAGGAGGGGTTATACGAGTGGTTAGTTATGCCGTTTGGATTGAATAATGCATTGAGCACATTCATGTGACTTATGAATGAGGTTTTGTGCCCTTTCTTGCACAAATTTGTGGTTGCTTATTTTGATAACATCTTAATTTTCAGTCGTAGCGAGGAAGAACACCTTCAGCACCTTCGACAGGTGTTGGATGCTTTACAGAAAAATGAGTTGTGCATCAACCTTAAGAAGTGCAGTTTTATGAATGAGCGGATTTTGTTTCTTGGCTATATTGTTAGCTCAGAAGGAATTCATGTTGATGACAAGAAGATCGAGGCCGTTCAAAATTGGGCTATTCTTAAGAACATCACTAAAGTTCACAGCTTTCATGGTCTCACTACTTTCTACAGGCGGTTCATCAGGAACTTTATCAACATCGTCGCTCCCATCACCGATTGTTTGAAGGAGAGAGTTTGTCAATTTGTGTGGACAGAAGCTGTAAACAAAAGCTTTAAAGAAATCAAAGATAAGCTTACTGCTGCCCCAATTCTTGCTTTAGCTAACTTTGATAAATTGTTTGAGGTAGATGGTGATGCTTGTGGGATTGTAATTGGTGGTGTTTTGCCACAATTCAGAAAGCCTATAGCATTCTTTAGTGAAAAATTGAATGAAACTAGACAGAAATGGTCTACTTATGAGCAAGAATTATATGCAATTTTTTTAGCCTTGAAAACTTGGGAACATTATTTGTTAGAGCGTGAATTCATTATTTACACTGATCATCAAGCTTTAACTCATTTTCAAACTCAAAAGAAAGTGGACAACTTAGTTTGGTGCTTTTCATTATGTCATTAAGCACAAATCGGGTACTTGTAACACAGTAGTGGATGCCTTGAGTAAGAGAGCAGCCTTGTTGATTACAATTAAGCAAGAGATTGTGGGGTTCAAATTTCTTAAAGATCTGTATGCCTCGATGAAGATTTTGCTGAAATATGGGCAAAAATTGATGCTAAACAGCCTACCGATAGTTTCTTAGTTCATGACGGGTATTTATTCAAGGAAAACAGGTTGTGTGCATCCCTCGGTCTTCCCTCCTGAAAATGTTAATTTGAGAAATTCATGGTGAAGGATTGAGTGGACACCTGGGGCGAGACAAGACAATTGAAGAAGGAAGCAGGGAAGCTAGTACAGAAATGCTCAGTTTGCCAGAAACAGAAAGGCCATTCCCAATATTAGCCTATACACTTCATTGGTTGTACTGAAACAACCCCAGGAGGACTTATCCATGGATCTTGTATTGGGTTTACCATGAACTCAATGCGGAACTGACTCTATTTTTGTTGTTGTAGACAGGTTCTCCAAGATGGCACACTTTATCCCTTGCAAACAAACTAATAATGCCTCGTATATAGCAAAATTATTTTTCCAGGAGATTGTTCGGTTACATGGCATTCCTAAAACCATCATATCTGACCGAGACACACTAGCTCACTTTTGGACAACTTTGTGGAAGAGGTTTAACACTCAACTCCGCTATAGCAGTACCCCCAAACTGATGGACAAACTGAAGTGGTGAACTGGACCCTTGGTAATCTCCTTAGGTGCATTTGCAGTGAGAAGAAGAAGATATGGGACCTTGCTCTTGCCCAAGTAGAATTTCCTTACAATAGTTTGATCCATAGCGCCACCAAGATGTCCCTTTTTGCAATTATCTACCGGAAGGTACCAGCCCATACCCTTGATCTCCTTTCCCTTCCAGCAGGTGTAGAGAAGCGTATTGCAGCTAATAACTTGGCTACTGAGCATGTGGAGGTATTCAAGCAAGTGCAGGAATTCATCACTGCTGCCAATGAAAAATATAAAGCTGCAGCTGATAAACACCGGCATTATAAATCTTTTACCGTGGGTGATTGGGTCATGGTTTATCTTCACAAAGAGCATCGCAGAGGATAGAAGAAGCTTGATTCCAAAAAGATTGGCCCCTTTCAGGTACTTAAGAAGATCAATGATAATGCATATGTGCTTGACTTGCCCGAAGACATGAAGATCTTAAGGACCTTCAATGTTGCTGATTTATTCCCTTTCTATCCCGATGATGATCACTCGAGATCGAGTTCTTTCTAAGTGGAGGGGATTGATGCAGAGCAACTTGCACTTCAATATATGGAAGATTTGGTTCGCTGCAAACCCAAGAAGAAAGGGTACGGCCATGCCATATCCAACACGCCCATGCCAGCCTCTGGAAGTCTAGGACGCGAGACACGCCCAAGCTTAAGAAGCACAAACACGCTCGTGTCACTTTCCAACCCACCCGTGCTAGCCTCTGGGAGTCCAAAGCACGCCCATGCCGATAGGTCTAGCTACGATTCGCACATAGACACGCCCATGTCACTTCCAGCACACCCCGTGCCAGCCTCTGGAAGCCCAGGACACGCCCGTGTTATGTCCAACACGCTTGTGCCACCACCCTTACTAGGGTTTTATCTAGTTACGACTTTTGTATTATTTTTTAGGGTTTTACACTTTAGCTTAACCTATAAATAGGTTTTTTTGTATCATTGGCACATTCATTATCTTTTGATCATTATTCCTATCAATAAACTTCTTCAAGAGTTTAGTTCTCTATTTTTTCGTAGGATCAAACATCATTGATCAAAACTCTTAACGTAGTATAATCGTTTATTTCCATTCATGTAACCATTCTGCGTCAGGTTAACACAGAGTTGCTTCTTTGTATATCATGCTTGAATCCAAGTGACTTTTTTCAAGTTTTTAATAAGCAAAAATTGACTCAACTTGCTAAAATTTTATCCTTCTGATTTTTCTAAAGTGGATCTTATTATTATTCTTGGCAATCAACTTGACAATTATATTGTTGATATGAGATCCGATGATCAATTTTCATATCTAAGAGGGATTAATGATCTTGCCTAATAAATTGGTTGAATAAAAAAAAGATGTTATGTATCCTTTGGTGTTTTTATTTGTGAAATTAGCTTTGATTTCGCCAATTGTTACTGCTTCAATTGAAAGACTATCCTCAACAATGAAGATAGTGAAAAATTGATTACGTAATCAAATGGGAGATTCTTCGATGAATGATTTCTTGATCACATATGTTAATAAAGATATCTTCAATAGTATTGACAATGAGAAAATTTTACAACTATATCAAAATGTGAAGACTCGTAAAGAACAATTATGATAGATTACTAATAAGAAGAATTAGTATATGATAATTTTTTATTTTGATTCACATTCTAAAATTCTTCTAGTAAGAATGAATGATATGATGATGTAATCGTCTTTGCTTCGATCTATGATTTGTTAGTTTTTTTAAGGGGAATATAAATGTTATAAAGGTATTATGACTTCTCAATAATATAAGAAAACTTTGAACTATTTGATAAATGTCAATGGTCTATTTATTGGTTGTTGTTTATATGTTTTTTTTTTTTTTTTGTAATATTGAATTGTATATTGTATGATTTGTTTCCTTACAGACTTGCACAGTCACACTATTATTGTTATTTGCTCAATGTGTATGCACAAGTCTAAAAATTAATATTATGGTATGACACTTCAAAACATATGAGGTACATCTTTATTTTGTATTGAAATGACTTATGAAATAGTCTTATATTATTTTTACTTTTTTATAGTTTTAACTTTTATAATTGCATTTAGGAATCTATGGATAGAAAATTTTATTGTTAAAAAATAATAAAATATAGAAGTTGAAAGTTGGCCCCCTCATATAAAATCTTGCTTCCTTGAATCATGATCTCCAACTTGATTTCTCGAAGACTTAAAGAGAAAAACAATATAGAGAATGGAATATGAAGAGATTGTAGATATCTCTCCTTATATAGACTTCTTTAAGTTTAATTAGGAAAACAACTTAATTTGTTGAGGAAGAAATATAATTATAGTAGAAAACGAGTTAAGTCTTGTATTTCTTCTCAATTAGGAGTCCAAGTTGATCAAATAAGATAGGACTTGGATTAGAAAATCATCTTTGTGGTCCCATTCTTCCTTATTAGGAGTCCAAGTAGTTTAAGTTTTTGGTTCGGTTCGGTCGGTAATTTTGCTCACCCCTAATAATAAGGCATTCGCTAGCATTAAATATACTCACTTAGTATTGATATTTCTTACTCTAACTAAGGGGAAAAACTAGTTCCTCTGGCATGGATATAAATATGGATTATGAATTGTTAAGTCATAATGCTATTTTTTATTTTCTTTTAATAGGATTGTTAATTCCTTAGGCAGTGCTCTTGCTAATGCACTAGTTCCTCAAGTAAATTCCTTGGTTGAACTTTACACCCTTCCATACTGTCGGTTGCCTTTCTAATCTCTTGTTCATTTGCAGGTTCTTCTCTATGGAGATTGCCAGATGGGTTAGAGGTACTTACAGATGACTTAGAGTGATCACCATTCTAATGTAGATCTTATAGATGCAAATGAGGTTTTTACCTCCTAAGAGACATTCACGACTAGTTCCTCATCCTCTTCATCAATTGTTTTTACAAACATTTTTCAAGTTAAGGTGACTCCACTGGCTTAAACATCTTCTGCTCAGCAATCTCCTCTTTTCACTGATTATATTCAAATATTCCACCTATCTCTTCTCTATAGATATATTCCCTATCACATCTGCTTTTCTTTGTTTGATCCATTGGTGATACCTTTCTCTCTTCCTATAGACATTCCACATGTTTTTATTACTAAGATTAAGGATCTGTTACCTGAGGTTTACTCCTAAGTGATCTGTCTACTTCCTCTTAGGTACAAGCTTGGATAGAGAGCCATTTGATGCACTCCTCTTCTATTTCATAACACCAATAGACCTAGCGCTAGTCCTAGCAAATGATCCTCTACTGACTTTTCTCTATCTACTTTACCTTGGTGAAACTTTGATATGATGCATTTAGGATATTGAATTGTGTTTTTTTTATATTTGTTGGAATTTTATAGATGTTTTTAAAAGCCATGAACCGCCTTTTACACATTTATGAAAGAAACAGCTGGTAGACCCGTTTACTTTATTCATGAATGATTATGGGATCAACTATGTCACCTATCTATGATTGTTGTGTTGCTTGCTATAGGTGACCTTTCTTTTTAGGGTCGTGGGATCAACCCCATTGCCTTCATTACTAATGATCCTTCATTTCTCACTTTGTGGGATAGTACTCCTTGAGATAACGACCAATGAAATTTCTCTTATGCAGCTCTCCTGTAACACTTGATAGTCAATAAACATTTCCTCTAAGACCTTGTGAACACAAAAAGTTATGAGCTCAAGTTTCAACAGGCTACTAATATATGTAATCCTTGATTCTGGGAGGTACTAAGGTTGACTACCTCAAAAGATCTTAGACTTCAGTGAGAACATTATCTAATTTAGAAGATGTTGGTTCTTCCTCGAAGATCTCTTCAACCCCATCAACCTTCAAGAACTCATTTATAGTTAAACTGTCAAAATAGTTGCTACAAATAAAGTATGGAGATAGCAGCTGCAACTGCTGCTACCTCCTTATTAGTATATGATTTATTAGTCACGAAGATTTGAGACATCAGTCTCCCACCTTGGCCTTTTGCAAGGCATGATGGCCAATGATGGTATTGAACCAATTTCAAAGGTCTTCAAAGCTAATGAGCTATCTAAAGATGTGCTAGGATCCTCTAAATATTTAATAATTAGACAATCTAGCTGTTTTTAGGGACTAACTACCCTTGGAAATTTATGTTGCCAATATTGTTGCGGCTTTTTAAGTGTCTTTAAGAACTTTGAATGAACCTATAGTTTATTTAATTGATAGCTACCCCTCTAATCTATTTCAACAACATTTATCGATGCTGCAAGTAGAATGGATCGTCATCTATTAGCATTTTCTCTTTGTTAGGGAACCTCAAGACTCCCCTGTTCATGTGATCTTGTAAAGCATTCCTAAAACTCCTGCAACTATTAGTAGTATTGTTTTAGGAATCATCATATTTACAATATTATTTGCCTTTTGTTTCTTCCTTTATCGGCAGCTTATGACCAGATGGAAGAGTCACGAACTTTTCCTTCAACAAAAAATTGAGATCTCCTTTGTCTTAGAAACATCAAATGTGAATCGAGTCTCTGAGCTGAAGTTCTTCTTTAGAGGAGTTGTCTTTATTGGAACTCCCAAGTTCAAACATACAAAGGAACCTGAGTTCACCAAGTCACCCACAATTGTTTCCTGGTGAGGCTCTTAATAATAATTCCATGTTGAGCTTCTCTTCCTCTGCGATTCATCTTTCAACAGCTCCTCGTATTCTCCAATCTTCCTCAGCTTGAAGTACAAGCCCCTCTATGCCATCTTGACAAACTCATATTCAAGTAAGAACACCTTACGCATGTTCCTCATCTTCTTAAACCTTGTAATGAATGAAACAATTGTCTCGTCACTTCTTTTTTCCAATCTGGATAATTCAGCCACATAAACCTCTAGGTCAACTCTAAAAAACCGGATATAGAAGAGAGACTCTATTTTATAGCATGAGTTGATTGAGTTCCTTAGGAGTGTCGAATACCAGGTGAAAATTATACCTATCAAGGAGTTAGGAAACAATCAAAGCTTATAGCTATCAAAATTCTCCAAATTGGCAAGTTTGTTGCATTGGATTGGAAATTTTCTCTAAGGTCAACTATCCATCTTCTCTAGAGAACAAGGTAAATTCAGGAATTTCTACCCCCCAGGATAAAGGTTTTATCTATCGATGGTTTTTTAATAGGGCTTCACAAATTCTGAGCGGTCAACCTATTTGAGACCAGGCCTATGTAGCTCTTGCACAATGTCCCTTAAAATCTCCAATGTGACTTGGGGAATTTGAGGAACAGGGTTACCTGTCACTTGAGGAACTATAGTGACACTAGTGTATATATTTTAGGGAGCTGTGGTAAAACCAAATCTAGCTCATTAACTTCCCCTTCACCTTAAAACAACTGAGGAACATAAAAGTCTCATTCTCATAAACACATGGGTGAGTCACGAGACTAGTAGACCCAAAAATAATATATGGAGTCATTGCAAGCCTACCAATGGGGGGACCTATCTGGAGTGGTACATTTGATGGGTGATGCACCGGCTCCTCTCTTTAATATAATGGTTGATACCTATCTTCAACAAGAGCACTACCATTGTAAGTTCCCCCCGAGGGACTTCGAGGCAGTTCCCCCCAATTCATTTGGCACACTTGGATGAAGATTCAATATCCCCTGAAATACCTCGAATTTTTATTTTCGAAACATTCGAATTTTTATTAAATCAAAAATCTCGATTTTCGACTATATGGGCTATAAACACCAAACAATCTTAATTTGAGTTCAAAGTTTTGTGAGTTGGGCCCAAGCCCAAATATATTGTCGGAATTTTCGATTTGAGAACAATTAAAATTTTTGAGAAATAATATGAAACTCCAGCAATTAATCTATTATTAATATATATATATATATATATTAATTATCCTAAAATCAAATATCATTACTATTTATATTTTTATTTTTATTGAGTTAATCGAGGAAATGTTACGGAACCTAATTAAAATAATCAAACAAATTGAACCGGACCCGAAAATCAAATTGATTTTTCGAAAACCACACGAATAACTTACAAACCAGTGGAAAAACCCGAGAATCAAGCGAAAATCAAGCTAAATCATTGAATCAGATCAAACCGATTCGAATCAGACCGGAATGATCTAGAAACCGACTAATTTTCTTATTCTTCCTCTTTTCTTCTTCTTTCTTCATTTTAGCGTGAGCAACAGCACCGGTCCTCCTCCCTCAGCCGTTTCCGGCCACCATCCGACGCAAGGGCGGTGGCAATCGACTTCCCTGGAGTCGCCGGTCCGTTTCCCAGCGTTCCCTCGCCCAAATCGGACCTCCAGCGATGCGAATTGGAACTGTCTCCTTCGACAACTCTACTCTTCGATCTCAGGTGCGTCTCCATCGTCTCTGGCAGTCTCAACGCGAAGGACGAGTACCAATCGACTCGCCTCCTTCGTGCAATCGTTTCTCTGCCTTGAACTCCGGCGATGGCGCAAGGAGGATGAACGCCAGGAGAGGAGGAAGCACAGCGGCTATCAACACCATTTTCGTGTAAATCTCAAAGAATTCTGGAAAATTTGCAACTTTCCGGCCACCGGGCATGGCGGCCGGCGGCGGCGGTTCGGTGACCGACCGGCACACTCCGGCGAGGCCCCATAAGACAGAATCCTCTTCTCTTCACGCTGATCATGGAATCGTCGCCCAATTCTCAATTTGTAACGCCCCATTTTTTTTCCTGTGTTTTAATAGTAGTTTACCGGTCTGTGAATAGTACCACCGGTCCGGAAGTTGGTATTATTTTTGGTCCGAAAAATTACTATTTATGTTTTATATTTTATTTAACATTTTTGGAGCATGTATGCATGGTTTTTATGGGTAGAAAGTAAGTAAGGAATATTTTTGGAGAATTTAGATACTTAGTGAATAGTGAATTATGGTGTTATATTAAGTAAGGAAATTTGAGCAATTATTTTTTTTATGGAGGAAAATTGAGGAATTATTTTTATGGAATAAATTAGAGACTTTTGTGGAGATAAATAATATTTTGAAGGAATTTAATTGGAGAATATTTGGAGAGAAGACCAAAATACCCTCCAATTTGGAGAAAAGACCAAAATACCCCCTTAGTTGCTTTAATAAAGCAACTATCAATTATTGAGCACCAACTTTTGCCTTCTTCTTCTCCATACACGTTTCCTTCTTCTCCTTCTTCTTCTTCTTCTTCTTCTTCTCCATTTTCTTCAATTCCTACTTAGTAAACACCCATCCAACTTGATTTAAGGCATAAATCTTACAGAGTGAAGCTAGAGAAGTAATCTTTGGTGACTAATTTCCAGGAATTTGGTGATTTTCCTACTTGGGTCAAGTAAATGATTTTATGATAAGTGAATTATTTTTGGATTTAGAGTTGTCTTTTAGCATATACATGCTTAATCATGCTCCAATTACTTCTTTTCTTTGTTTTCTTTGTTTGATTTTGAGTTTCTTCCATGTAGAGGGTGGAGAGCCTTCTAATAAGGATAAAGGCAAGACCAAAGCTTGAGAAGCTTTGATTAAAGCTTGTTAAAGCTTGTGTTGAAGGTTAGTGTTCATCAACACACTTACCTTACTCCAAATTTTGATTTTGTGCCTTTATGCTATTATGTGTATATTTTGAGATTTTGTATGAAATGATTGGTTTGTTGAATTTTGGTTGCCATTACATGCTCTTGGATGATGTTTGATGAGTATTTATGTTGTGGTAGACATTTCTACCTTGTATCTTTGTGGTTCATGTTCCTTTCATGGCTCAAGTAAACTGAATTTGGGAAAAATGAGATTTTGAGTGAGATTTAGGACCATTGTTCGGTCCTTTCTAGTTTCCATTTGTGTCTGAGTCCTTCATAAAGGTTGTAGGTCTATTTCTTAGCTTTCCAACCCATCCTCTTGTGTCCAATTTGGAGATATATAACTCAACTTATGGCTGAAACACCCAAACTGACTCTATTTTTTTCGGGCCACATGCATCACTGAGTTTAGTGCCCATTTTGACCACTATAATGACAATATTAGGTTCTGAGTTCTTCATAAAAGTTGTTGCCCTGTGTCTTGAGAATTCTCTCGTTTTGGATTGCTTTAATTTGAGTGTGGGGTTTAGTAGGAATTCAAGAAACAATGGACTTGGTTCTACTGAATCAGGTCTGGTCTGTCAGTCTGTGTTCCTAGCTTTGTTTTGTTATCTTCCATATTGATCTGGGTTGTGATCCCTTCATAACATTTGTAGGAGTTTGTCTTAGCTTTCTAACAACTCTAATTTCATTTAATTTGGAGACCCATAGCTCTGGTTATGTTTTAAAAACACAGCAAAGGTCCATGTTATTTTTATGCTGGAAATTTTCTATGTTAAGTCATTTTGTTTAAGTATGAGAATTTTTATGAATTACTTAAGTTTAAATTAAGTTTTTATTATGAGAAGACTAAAGAAAATGAATTTTATGAGAAATGCTTTTGGGCTCTAATATACTTGGTGTGGATTTGATGCATGATTTGATTTTATTATGTATGATGAGCATGCTCGGCATTTGATGCCATTATGATAAGAAGCTATGATCATATGCTAGGCACGTGGGTGTCTTATGTTAGGGCGGACGCGCTCTATATGTTATGAAAAGGTTGGCGACCTAAGGCCATTATGAATAAGCTATGAAAACTTATCTGCTTCTTTTTCTCCTAAGTGTATGTGAGCCCTTATACAATATTTTTAAGGAAGTGAAATAAATGAGATCACATTATGTTAATAACTCTTAATTTACCACAACTTATTTATGATAGCAAATGAATTTCTAAAGCATGATGTGTTGGTGTGCATATGTACTGCATGTTCAAATTTAATGATTTTATGTATATAAATGATTGTTTTTAAGTATGTTGTCATCACAACATTGGTTTGTTGTGTTTTATGAGCACCACTGAGTTTTATACTCAGCGCGTTGATTTTATCACGCGCAGGTTGGAGATTGTGCTTGCTGCTTAAAGACCTGAAGAGTAGCATCAGAGTTGAAGAGATCTTTTGGTAGTTGATTAGTATTTTATGTAACTAAAAATTATGGCATGTATAAGTATTACAATTTTGGAGACTGTATTATTTCATTTATAACTTAAGCATGTTATTGTAAATTATTTTGGTGTATATATATTGGGAGATAAACTTGGACTTATTTAATGGTTAGAACATTAGAAGTTGATATATTTAAATGAATGTATTGAAGTGATGAATATTATAATGTTATTGAGGAACTATGGAGTTATGAAATTATAGAAGTGCTATTGTGTTGTTATTGGAGTTTGATGGGGTTTGGAGTTTGAATTTGGGAGTGCTTTGTATTCATATGTTTGGCAACTTCTATTTTTAGGGGAAACTCTTGCAGTTTTTCTGTAGGATTCTCCCAAATCATTTTCAAAACAGAATACTATTACTTGCTAAACTTGTGAATACTAAGTCACTTCTAATTCATAATATGATTGTTTGATTTATATGTAGGTTAGGACGGTGCCTCCGGCACCGAATGTGGCATCCACCGTCGGGTCTTTCGGGATCGAGCGGCGGGTGTTACATTTAGTGGTATCAGAGCATAGGTTTAGGCGATTCTCGGACTATATGCATATATAGGCATTTATCTATTTTGAAGTGAGAGTGTGAGTAATTTAAGTTAAATACATGCCATATTGATTTGGTTTGGAACTTCTCTCTGATGTGAACCTTTTGGTCTTTGTAGGAGTTGAGTGATGTCTCAACATCTATCAGATGAGGAGGTGGATAGTTATGTCCCTCCTATTGGTGGTATTCCTGTTGGTGATGCCGCTAGTGGTGTTGTGGGTTCTGATGCAGAGCACACCTCGAGGGTGGGGCAAGCTGCTGCAGGTCCTGCTGGGCCTAATCATGATACATTTGTTCAGCAGTTAGTTGCTGCTTTGAGGCAGGCAGCAGGAGCTGTTCCCCAGGCTCCAGTTGCTCCAGCCCCTGTTCCAGTTCGTCCCCCTATTGAGAAACTGAGGAAATATGGAGCTGTTGAGTTTATGGGTAGAAAGGATGATGTGGCTTCTGCAGCATAGTATTGGCTCCAGTCTGTGGAGAGGATATTGGAGCAGATGCAGTGCTCACCTGTAGACAGTTTGGTTTGTGCCACTTCCTTATTGAGAGAGGAAGCTTACCAGTGGTGGGATACTGTATCACGGACAGTTAGTGCTGAGCAGAGGACTTGGGACTTCTTTCTTTCTGAGTCCAGACAGAAATATATTGGGGAGCTTTACATTGACCAACGTAAAGCAGAGTTTTTAGCATTAAAACAGGGCAGAATGTTTGTGGCTGAATATGAGAGAGAGTTCATCCGATTGAGCAGGTATGCTACGGAGATGATTCCTACTGAGTCTGATAGATGCAAGCGCTTCAGGAAAGGCTTGCATGATGAATATCGCATGCATTTGGTTGCTCATCCTCATACATCATTGTCTTCCCTAGTGAAGGCAGCTTTAGAGCTTGAGGAAGTGAGGAATGAGCAGCAGGTTAGGAGGCAACGGAGTCAGCAGGGTCAATAAAAGAGGGTTCAGGGTATGGTATCTGGACAGACTTCTGGGGCTCAGTCTAGTAGTAAGAGGCACAGGGGTCCATCACAGACCTGGTCTAGACCTATTCAGAGACATGGACAGGGTACTCATGGCAGAGTAGCTCCACAGACCACATCTGTTGCTAGTGGTGGAGGTGCTACATGGATTGATATTTCGCCATGTCCTCAGTGTGGAAAGAAGCATCCCGGGGTTTGTAGTAGATTTTCTGGGGCATGCTTTCGATGTGGGTCTACAGAGCATTTGCTTCGAGACTGCCCTATGACTTTGGCTAGTGCAGCTCCTCAGGTAGGGAGGTTAGCTCCTTATGTTTCGAGAGGTAGGGGCAGAGGCCATGGTGATACAGGAGGTACTGGGAGTCAGAGGCCAGTTTCAGAGACAGTGGAAAAACTTGAGTCCAGAGCACCTGCCAGAGCGTATGCTATCCGGACTAGGGAGGAGCAGGATGCCCCAGACGTTATTATTGGTACATTCTCTCTCTTTGATATTTCTGTATATGCTTTGATTGATCCTGGCTCTACTCATTCATATTTAGGCATACATGTGGGTAGATTGGGTAATATGCATGCAAATATGTTAGAGCATAGTATTGAGGTTACTAATCCCTTAGGTCATTGTGTCGTAGTTAATCGGGTGTATAGAGATTGTCCATTGGTAATCTATGGCCATGTGTTTCTGGGAGATCTAATAGAGTTGCCTTTCCGGGAGTTTGATGTGATCTTGGGTATGGATTGGTTATCTAGACATGGAGTTATGGTTAATTGTAGACTTAAGAGGATTACACTCCAGACTTCATCTGGTGAGGAGATTGTAGTTGTGGGTGAGAGGTCGGATTACGTCTCTAATGTTATTTCTGCTTCTACTGCTAGAAGATTGATCCAGCATGGTTGTGAGGCCTACTTAGCCTGTGTACTTGCTCCAGAGTCAGAATCTCCTAGTGTCCATGATATACCCATAGTATGTGATTTTCCGGATGTGTTTCCAGAGGAGTTGCCTGGTTTACCTCCTGAGAGAGAGGTTGAATTTGGTATTGAGGTTATGCCTGGTACTGCACCGATATCCATTGCTCCATATCGAATGGAGCCTGCTCAGTTGAAAGAGTTGAAGATACAGATTCAGGAATTGCTTGATAAGGGGTTTATTCATCCTAGTGTATCTCCGTGGGGTGCTCCAGTATTGTTTGTAAAGAAGAAGGATGGATCACTTAGATTGTGTATTGATTACAGACAACTTAACAAAGTTACTGTGAAGAATCGGTATCCATTGCCTCGGATAGATGATTTGTTTGATCAGTTGAGAGGAGCTAGTGTATTCTCGAAGATAGATCTGAGATCAGGTTATCATCAGCTAAGGGTGAAGGCATCAGATGTACCTAAGACTACTTTCAGGACACGCTACGGTCACTATAAGTTCTTGGTAATGCCGTTTGGTTTGACTAACGCTCCTGCAGTGTTCATGGATTTGATGAACCGGATCTTTCATCCTTATTTAGATCAGTTTGTGGTTGTGTTCATTGATGACATCTTGGTATATTCTCAGACTAGAGAGGATCATGATCACCATTTGAGAATTGTACTTCAGATATTGAGAGAAAGACAGTTGTATGCTAAGCTGAGTAAGTGTGAATTCTGGTTGTCTGAGATTGCTTTCTTGGGTCACATTATTTCTGTTGAGGGTATTAGAGTTGACCCGAAGAAGATAGAGGCAGTGCTTGAATGGAAGCCACCTAAGAATGTGACAAAGATTCAGAGTTTCTTAGGATTGGCTGGTTATTATAGAAGATTTGTCAAGGGATTTTCTCTCATTGCGGCTCCTTTAACTAGACTTCTTCAAAAAGATGTCAGATTTGAGTGGAATGATAAATGTCAGAATAGTTTTGCGAAGCTTAAGATGATGCTTACTGAGGCTCCAGTGTTGACACAGCCAGTTTCGGGTAAACCGTATGATGTGTATAGTGATGCTTCACATAATGGATTGGGTTGTGTGCTTATGTAGGAGGGCAAGGTAGTTGCTTATGCTTCTAGACAGCTTAAACCACACGAGAAGAACTACCCTACGCATGATTTGGAGTTAGCAGCTATAGTCTTCGCTTTGAAGATTTGGAGGCATTACTTGTATGGTGAGAAATGTCATCTGTATACGGATCATAAGAGTCTCAAGTATCTGCTTACTCAAAAGGAGCTTAATCTGAGACAGCGCAGATGGTTAGAGCTACTGAAGGACTATGACTTCACCATTGATTACCATCCGAGTAAAGCTAATGTGGTAGCAGATGCACTTAGTAGGAAGTCCTTGGTTGCTTTACGTGCTATGAATACACGATTATCTGTAGCTAGTAATGGTGCACTCGTGGCAGAGCTTATGATTAGACCTAGTCTACTTCAGCAGATTCGAGATGCACAAAAGGATGATGAGACAATTGCCTTATGGAAAGACCTAGTCAGAGATGGAAGGAAAAAGAGATTTATGATTAAAGATGACGACTACTTGTAATTTGGGGATTGGATTTGTGTGCCTAAAATTTCAGAGCTGAGGAAGAGTATCTTAAAGGAAGCTCATAGTAGTCCCTATGCTATGCATCCTGGCAGTAATAAGATATATCAAGATTTGAAATCACAGTATTGGTGGCCGGCGATGAAGAGGGATATCACAGATTATGTGTCGAGGTGTTTGACGTGCCAGCAAGTGAAAGCAGAGCATCAGTTTCCTTCTGGTTTGTTACACCCTACTTCTATTCCAGAGTGGAAATGGGATAAGGTTACTATGGATTTTGTGACTGGATTGCCTTTAACTCCTAAAAAGAAAGATGTTGTATGGGTAATAGTTGACAGATTAACTAAGTCAGCACACTTTCTTCCTGTTAGGACCGACTTCACCATGGAGCAATATGCAGAGCTGTATATAGATGAGATAGTGAGATTACATGGGGTTCCTTCTTCCATCATTTCAGATAGAGATCCGAGATTTACTTCTAGGTTTTGGAAGAAGCTACATGAGGCCCTGGGTACTAAGCTGAATTTCAGCACAGCTTTTCATCCTCAGACAGATGGTCAGTCAGAGCGGGTTATTCAGATTTTGGAGGATATGTTAAGAGCTTGTGCTATTGAGTTTGAGGGCAGTTGGGAGAAGTACATTCGACTTGTAGAATTTGCCTACAATAACAGTTATCAGTCGAGTATTCAGATGGCCCCTTTTGAAGCACTATATGGTAGGAGATGTAGGACTCCACTGTGTTGGTCAGAATTGAGTGAGGGCAAGATGGTAGGCCCGGATTTGATTTGGGATACAGAGGAAAAGGTCAGAATTATCAGAGATAGATTGAAAGCAGCTTCAGATCGTCAGAAATCTTATGCGGATTTGAAGAGGAAGGATATAGAGTATGCAGTGGGAGATAAGGTTTTCCTGAAGGTATCTCCGTGGAAAAAGATATTGCGATTTGGAAGAAAGGGTAAGCTTAGTCCTAGGTTCATTGGTCCATATGAGATCATTGAGCGTGTGGGTCCATTAGCCTATAGACTAGCTTTACCACCAGACCTGGATAGGATACATAATGTTTTCCACGTATCTATGTTGAGGAAGTATCGGTCCGACCCATCACATGTAATATCAGTGGAATCTGTGACTATAGAGCCAGATTTAACTTATGAGGAAGAACCAGTGAGGATACTTGCTAGGGAAATCAAGGAACTAAGGAATAAGAGAATTCCGTTGGTAAAGGTTCTTTGGAGAAACCATAAGACCGAGGAAGCTACATGGGAAAGTGAAGATATTATGAGACAACAGCATCCTCAGTTGTTTAATTCAGGTGAATTTCGAGGACGAAATTCTTTAGGGGGGGAGAACTGTAACGCCCCATTTTTTTCCTGTGTTTTAATAGTAATTTACCGGTCTGTGAATAGTACCACCGGTCCGGAAGTTGGTATTATTTTTGGTCCGAAAAATTACTATTTATGTTTTATATTTTATTTAACATTTTTGGAGCATGTATGCATGGTTTTTATGGGTAGAAAGTAAGTAAGGAATATTTTTGGAGAATTTAGATACTTAGTGAATAGTGAATTATGGTGTTATATTAAGTAAGGAAATTTGAGCAATTATTTTTTTTATGGAGGAAAATTGAGGAATTATTTTTATGGAATAAATTAGAGACTTTTGTAGAGATAAATAATATTTTGAAGGAATTTAATTGGAGAATATTTGGAGAGAAGACCAAAATACCCTCCAATTTGGAGAAAAGACCAAAATACCCCCTTAGTTGCTTTATTAAAGCAACTATCAATTATTGAGCACCAACTTTTGCCTTCTTCTTCTCCATACACGTTTCCTTCTTCTCCTTCTTCTTCTTCTTCTTCATTTTCTTCAATTCCTACTTAGTAAACACCCATCCAACTTGATTTAAGGCATAAATCTTAGAGAGTGAAGCTAGAGAAGTAATCTTTGGTGACTAATTTCAAGGAATTTGGTGATTTTCCTACTTGGGTCAAGTAAGTGATTTTATGATAAGTGAATTATTTTTGGATTTAGAGTTGTCTTTTAGCATATACATGCTTAATCATGCTCCAATTACTTCTTTTCTTTGTTTTCTTTGTTTGATTTTGAGTTTCTTCCATGTAGAGGGTGGACAGCCTTCTAATAAGAATAAAGGCAAGACCAAAGCTTGAGAAGCTTTGATTAAAGCTTGTTAAAGCTTGTGTTGAAGGTTAGTGTTCATCAACACACTTACCTGACTCCAAATTTTGATTTTGTGCCTTTATGTTATTATGTGTATATTTTGAGATTTTGTATGAAATGATTGGTTTGTTGAATTTTGGTTGCCATTACATGCTCTTGGATGATGTTTGATGAGTATTTATGTTGTGGTAGACATTTCTACCTTGTATCTTTGTGGTTCATGTTCCTTTCATGGCTCAAGTAAACTGAATTTGGAAAAAACGAGATTTTGAGTGAGATTTAGGACCATTTTTCGGTCCTTTCTAGTTTCCATTTGAGTCTGAGTCCTTCATAAAAGTTGTAGGTCTATCTCTTAGCTTTCCAACCCATCCTCTTGTGTCCAATTTGGAGATATATAACTCAACTTATGGCTGAAACACCCAAACTGACTCTGTTTGTGTCGGGCCACATGCATCACTGACTTTAGTGCCCATTTTGACCACTATAATGACAATATTAGGTTCTGAGTTCTTCATAAAAGTTGTTTCCCTGTGTCTTGAGAATTCTCTCCTCCTAGATTGGTTTAATTTGAGTGTGGGGTTTAGTAGGAATTCAAGAAAAAATGGACTTGGTTCTGCTGAATCAGGTCTGGTCTGTCAGTCTGTGTTCCTAGCTTTGTTTTGTTATCTTCCATATTGATCTGGGCTGTCATCCCTTCATAACATTTGTAGGATTTTGTCTTAGCTTTCTAACAACTCTAATTTCATTTAATTTGGAGACCCATAGCTCCGGTTATGTTTTAAAAACACAGCAAAGGTCCATGTTATTTTTATGCTGGAAATTTTCTATGTTAAGTCATTTTGTTTAAGTATGAGAATTTTTATGAATTACTTAAGTTTAAATTAAGTTTTTATTATGAGAAGACTAAAGAAAATGAATTTTATGAGAAATGCTTTTGGGCTCTAATATACTTGGTGTGGATTTGATGCATGATTTGATTTTATTATGTATGATGAGCATGCTCGGCATTTGATGCCATTATGATAAGAAGCTATGATCATATGCTAGGCACGTGGGTGTCTTATGTTAGGGCGGACGCGCTCTATATGTTATGAAAAGGTTGGCGACCTAAGGCCATTATGAATAAGCTATGAAAACTTATCTGCTTCTTTTTCTCCTAAGTGTATGTGAGCCCTTATACAATATTTTTAAGGAAGTGAAATAAATGAGATCACATTATGTTAATAACTCTTAATTTACCACAACTTATTTATGATAGCAAATGAATTTCTAAAGCATGATGTGTTGGTGTGCATATGTACTGCATGTTCAAATTTAATGATTTTATGTATATAAATGATTGTTTTTAAGTATGTTGTCATCACAACATTGGTTTGTTGTGTTTTATGAGCACCACTGAGTTTTATACTCAGCGCGTTGATTTTATCACGCGCAGGTTGGAGATTGTGCTTGCTGCTTAAAGACCTGAAGAGTAGCATCAGAGTTGAAGAGATCTTTTGGTAGTTGATTAGTATTTTATGTAACTAAAAATTATGGCATGTATAAGTATTACAATTTTGGAGACAATATTATTTCATTTATAACTCAAGCATGTTATTGTAAATTATTTTGGTGTATATATATTGGGAGATAAACTTGGACTTATTTAATGGTTAGAACATTAGAAGTTGATATATTTAAATGAATGTATTGAAGTGATGAATATTATAATGTTATTGAGGAACTATGGAGTTATGAAATTATAGAAGTGCTATTGTGTTGTTATTGGAGTTTGATGGGGTTTGGAGTTTGAATTTGGGAGTGCTTTGTATTCATATGTTTGGCAACTTCTATTTTTAGGGGAAACTCTTGCAGTTTTTCTGTAGGATTCTCCCAAATCATTTTCAAAATAGAATACTATTACTTGCTAAACTTGTGAATACTAAGTCACTTCTAATTCATAATATGATTGTTTGATTTATATGTAGGTTAGGACGGTGCCTCCGGCACCGAATGTGGCATCCACCGTCGGGTCTTTCGGAATCGGGCGGCGGGTGTTACACAATTGGTACGTTCTAAGACCAATTTTCCCATTTTCGGTATAAATTCTAAACTTAATAATTATTAGTTAATTAAATTGAATTTGAATGAATAATCAATTAAATATAACTTTGCTAAGAATCAGTCGGTACAATGTAGATGCAAATTAATTCTGAATGTTGTTAAATATATTTCATGAACATTAGATACAACTAGAAGGTGTGGTATTGAGATAAGAATTCCTAGCTAATATATATGGAAGCTAATTTATGAATTTTAATAAATATTGTTAGGAGGAGTTATAATTTAAGACTTAGACAAGCAAATAGTTATAGAGTAATTAATAATATCATTGAATCATGCGTGGAGGTTAATATAAATTGTGAATTAATTGATTTGGAATTATTAAGTGTATATGTGTGAGTGTGATTGGAATTATTAAGTGTATATGTGTGAGTGTGATGGGTGATATATGTAGCCTGAAGCGAATGGGTTGGTTGGATTGATTGCCCGATGGATGGGCTGTGTGAATTTAGTAATCGAACGATTGATTAATAAGGTTATGGCGGACAGGATGAGTTGTTGTGAGTTGCCCGACGGATGGGCAGTGTGTATTGATTGATAAATATATAATGTTATTGTGATATTTAAACAGGTATATAGTCATATTTCTAGGGGAGATTCTTCGATAAGACCTAAACTAGTTTTAATTAATAACATAATAAATAAGCTTATTTAGATAAATTCTACAATTTGATACATAATAAATGAAGTGCTCTAATTATTTATTTATTATCACTATTATTCATTTAATTATTCAACTATTTATTTATTTTCATTATTATTATTTATTTTATTATTATTTATTTTATTATTGTTGTTTATTGATAATACTACTTATTTATTTATTTGCATTTGATTATGGGTGTCTAAGTGTGCATTGCATTACGATGTTTAATTGATTAATATGCTTGCATTTAATTTCAATACTTGATTAATTGTGTTGTGATAATGTTATGCCTTGTATGTGTGGAGTTGGGATGAAGTGGGTCACCATGAGTTTGTGAGGGCAGTCCACGAGACCGTTGGCCGTATGGGAGATCGGCACCTCATGTGCATTTGATGATATGATATGGATAATATGGATAAACCACAGGGTGACTTCTTATTGGGCACACCTGATAATCTAGATTTTATGGTAGCCCGCAGGGTGGCCTCCTATTATGTGCGTCGGCGGATCTTGATTTGATGGAGACGACCAGGTTGCCTCCTGTTGGTATGGAAAAGAAAAGAGAGAATGGAAAAATAATGAGAGGGCTGGTCAAGTAAGGATTAAACCGGTCGGCCATGTATGGGGGATTGGCTCCCTGGTGCACACGTATGAGAGGGCGAGCCATGTGTGAGGACGGCTCATTAGGGTTTCGGTGACGCCACTGACTAATTTCCACGTGATGTGATTATATGAAAATGTTAATAATTGTGAGTGCTGGTGATATACCATTTGTGTGACTGACTGCGTGAGCATATAACTAGTCGGATGACTAGATTGATATATTTACACTTTTGTGTGAATGCGTGTGTTGTGCAATAATTATTACTCCTTAGAAAACTCACATGTCTTGTTTGATTTTTCAGGAAGTAAGTTTTTCTTTAATTCGATTTAGGCTATGTTTCTTCGACGTAGGGTAATAGAGAAATTTTCCTAGTTCCACAATTATTTTATTATGTAACTATGTGTATAAAAAACTATGTATATCAAACAGCTAATGACTCCGCAGTTGTAAATTTTATATATATTTAGTCGTGTATTAATATAGATGAAATGATTCTGAGAGCCCATATTATAAATGTGACGTATTTGTAAGTGGGATTCAATCCGTGAAAAGTTTAAGATGTTAAATTTAGGCCGAGGTATAAAATATTTATGAGATTCATTTTGCATAGTAATATGGGCTGAATGTTTAAAATTTATATTGCAAAAGTGGAATTTTAGTGATTCAAGCTTACTACGGGCCTCGAGGGCCTTAAGCTTATCTGGGCACTAGTGCCGATCAGGCCCATGGTTTCGGATCGTAACATCGCCCTTGGCAAAAGACTTACTAGTAGGAGATTGATTGACAGATGAGTCCACAACATCAATTTTCTTTCTAGTGACCTTCTCCATGAAGATATTCATGATTTGTAGCAATTTGGCCAATCATCTGACTATGATTCTTCTGTTCCTCCAGCATTGCATTCAAATAAGAAGAACTGAAGTTAATGACAATATCATTAGAAACAAAAGTTATTTTACCTAGACATTTATTGAGATCATTGGAGGTAAGTCAATTTTTAGGGAATTTTAGGCGGAAGAGTTGATTTTCCTTTCTTCACGACGAGACGCTCCTCTTTCAGGACTTCTAAAGCCTACTTTTGTAAGTCCTCCAATCGAATCTAAAGACCTAATAGTAGTTCTTTTTCAACAATAGGACGAGTTTTTAGATTCATGATGGATTTCTCCCAAAACTCGAGTGAAAAATGGTTAGGTTGCACAACAGTGCCTTATTAGGCATGCCACTAAAGATTATTGGTTCTTTTGGGAGAAAAAGCAACGAATCCGCTCACTGACAGCTTGAATGAAAATTGCGGGAGTGTCAAGTGTGTGTAATATACCAATAGAAAAATTGAATGTGCTTGACCCGACTTCTAGATTGTGGATTGGATTCAAAGACATACGTTTCACCAATTATGCAATTAAAATAAAATTGAGTAGAGAAATATGTAAAAGTGAACTTGGATTCCTAAGTTAAAAGGAATTTTGATTACTTGTATTAAAATGAAACTATGATCACAGGAAATGTAAATGAACAATGCTTAAGAAAAGTAAAGATAAGACTTTAAAAATTAAATTGATTGACTCTAGAGATTTTAATGTACTTGGTCAAATTTGTCGGAGAATTTGGTTGCGTTCTACCTTGTTGCCTTGCTACTTTCAGGTATTTAATCTTGATTGTTAAAAAAACTACAATTAGCTATTTAAGACAAACCCATAGAAAAAAACTGTAAAAGCGTATCTTTGATTATGACTAGAATAAGCATGTGAAGTCTTTGTCTGAGAATGTTAGGAAGTTGTTACTTGTGCTTGACCAGCACAGACCATGCCAGGCTAGCAAGAGGATAATAGAATAGACTTGCTCGGCCAAGATTCTATGGACGGAATATATCAATCATATCGAAATGTTTTCTTTTGATTTTGGATTTTTTTCAAGCCCAAAAGATAAAGAGTTTGAAGTCATGGTCTTCGCCTAACAACATCACTGTCTAAATACTAGTCAAAGTTCAACAAGTATATTCTAATTCTACGACCTTTAAGAAAATCCAACCTTTTTTTGTTTTTAAGTGATAATTTTATTTGCTTTCACATTATATATCATATATTTAATTTTTTAAACTGTTACTGATTTTTTTATATATTTTTTTAATATTTAGTGTGTACTCAGATTTATTTTTGTTTTTACTTAGATTAAAAAAATTATTATTTGAAAAATAAATTTTATCTAAACCTAAATTAGTATTAGATGTCATCTTCAATGAATAGAGATATATCTAACAAAGTGACTTACAATTTGGAACAAATAAAAAACTCCAAATAAAAAAGAAAAGGAAATCCATTTTTGTGGAAGGAAGAGAGTATATAAAGTTGATAAATATTTAAAATATTTAAAGCAAACCTCATACTCATTGATTAATCCATATTAGGAGAACGGACCAATGGGCTTTCTAAGCCCAACGTGAGAGCTCAAGAAACCATGTTGGTGTCAACATGTTGACCAAAAGAATATTTGAATACTGTGAATTAAAATTAATATATTCATTTCAGTAAAAGACAAGTATGATATGTTACATGGAAAGAATCCATTTCCCAACTTGATACCTTACCTTCGCATTAAAAACATTTTGGGACAAATTACCATTTAATCTTTGAAATTTTATTTAATTTATCTTTCTAAAAAAAGTTAAATTAAATAATCTATTATTTTTGTTTTTGTTAATAAAATAGCATTTCCCATTTACAATAATTACAAAAATTTATCTTAATTCCAAAATAAAATTATATTCTAATATTATAAAAACATAGACAATATAAAAAGAAATTATAAATAATATTTAATCTTATAATAAATAGTCAGTATAATGAGGAGTGACAATTGTTTTTTTGGTTTTAATAAGAGATATTTTCAGCCCATTAGTTTAAAACTATATTCTACTTGCACCAAATCGACCATTTAAGTAGATAAAATATTCCTATTAAATATTTATTTTATTCATAAGACTCAAATTTTTAATCTTACTTCAAAAAAGAAGAGCGCCAATCAGTTATTTCAGTACTCGTTGCTAATAAATAGCAAGTATTAACGTCATGCGGTGTATGTTATGGAAAGACAAAGAAAAGCAAATGTGAAAAATTATCTTTTTTTAAACAAAAAAAGAAATATTATCCAAACATTTATGGAGTCCATGATTGAAAAAATAAATAAATAAAGAGGAAAAAGGTCCACCAAAGACCAATAAACAAAAGGCAGGACATGGTGACGTACGATGGGGATCCTAAAGCTTTTATTCATTGATTATATAAATTAATGTGAAATGTGAAAGAAAGGAAAGAAAAGAAAAGAAAAGAAAAGGAAGGAAATAGAATAAACAAAAGGTACAACCGACAAAGTGTGACAAAATGAAGAATCTTTTGGTGTTGTATGCAACGCTAACACAATCCCTCAAAACCCAAATCTGGCCTCTCATTTCATGCCTCATCAACTCTTCACATATTATTTTTAATATTATTTCTAACCACTACGTTATATTAAAACCTTATATTTAATTAAATTATATTAAAATCACTTAATAATACTCGTTTTCATATAAAATTGAGCTTATAACATATTCACTTATTACGAAAAAAGATAGTTTAATTATTAAAATATACATTATTTCATATTTTATTAACTTAGGGATGGTATTCTATAATTTTTGTTTCTGGTTTTTTCAATTTTATTTTTAAACATGAGAATATTTTTTTTCTTCGTTTGGTAATTAAAATTTTCATTTTAAGTTTATCATCACCTTTGGGTAAAGTGTTGGAATTGATTAGAGGTGGAGCCTTTCAAGACTCTAAGGAGGCCATAAACATATATGTCAAGTGGTTATCTATAAACACAATACTTTGTACTAGTAATGGAAAATGTAGTGGTATATTAGTGTTGGTTAGTTCTCCATCCTTACAAGTTGGCTTGTATATATTAAGGGAATAGCTTGGGCTTACGATAATGGTTCATTAATTATTTCAATTGGTTGAATTAGGCTTCATAATATTTTTTTTTTTTAAATCTAGTTGGTCACTATAAATTTGGATCAATAGAGTCTAAGTTTTTTTTTTTACTATCTCAAGAAGAAAATAATGCCATAAGCATCAGACCAAAGAATTAAAGAAATAGAAATAGAGGCAACATCCCATACATGTAGAAAATATCACAGAGAATGACTCATCCTTGCCAAATGATCTGCTGCAAAGTTCCTTTGACGAAAAATATGAAGAAAGGAACAATCCAATCCTTGAGCAATAATCCCTAGATATCCAAAACAATAGCTGCCAATGGATGAGAGACAAGAAAAACATAATGAACCAATCGAACAGCTTCTAAACTATCCGTCTCCATAATAAGAAACGAAAACCACGATCCCAAGCCAAACAAAGACTAGCCTAGATAACCAATAATTCCCTGACTAAAATAGTAATGAAACCAATATTAATGAAAAAATCTCCCAACCATGTATCAGCATTATCTAGAAAGAGACCACTAGTCAAACCAGGATTAGTCGGACTACTCCCATCCCAATTAAGTTTCACTTAGCCCTCAGCAGGCAGTCTCCAAGCTACATGAATCCTGTTGATACCCTTAACTATAGAAGAAGAAACAGAAAGCATGATATTCATAGCCATATTGAACACCCAATGTGTCAATTGAGAAAAAGACAAAAACTCCTCCTGAAAAATGTGCAAATTCCATACTTTCCACACCCACCAAATACCAGCTAAAATCCAAAGCTTCCAAACAAAACTAAAAGGACCCAAAATCGGACTATAGAGATTATGAGAATGCCAAGCAATAACATTATCTCCAATAAAAAAATTATCAAGAACCTGCCAAGTTTGCCACCAAAGCTTAGTATATGAACAATCTTGAAACCAATGCAATAGATTTTCACGAACTACATTATAAGTGCCACACAAAAAAGAATGAGAAAGACCATGGGAAAAACGAAACTCATTAGTAAGTATACACCTATGAACAATCAACCAAATAAAATACTTCAGTTTGGGCAACCCATCCACCTTCCAAACCCACGAAAAGGAACCGTGTAAACCATCAAAATGAAATTTCTCAAATAAAAGAGCAGAATAAGAAGCAGGTACCATATATTCACCATTAGGGGAGAATGCCCAAATCCTCAAATCAGATAAGGGAACCATTGAAGCAAGAGGAACAACTTGGATGTGAATTTTAACAGTCTCCAAAATAGCAGTTCTCAAGCAGAAAAAACCCAAGAACCCTCCCGAATAATAGATGACACATGACAATGCTTCTCACCCAAAACAACATCATCAACCAAATCAATCAAAGGACCTACAGGTAACCAATTATCAAACCACAAGCTAATTTGTTGCCCATCACCAACACGCTAGAGAGTATAAGTTGAAAGAATAAAAAATTTTCGAACAATACCCCGCCATAAATTAGAGTAGTTCAACTTTATCCGAGGAGAAAAAGAAACATCCTAGCAGTAGTTATGAAGCAAAATCTAAACCTAGAGAGCCAAATCATTCAACAGAAGCCTCCTACCGAATTTGCCTAACATAGTCACATTAAGAAACGAGTACTGTTAAAACCAAGACCATTATACCTTTTAGGTCTGATAAGCATCTGCTAACCTACCAAATGAATCCGCCTATGAGCCTGAGATAAATCCCAATAAAAATTACTCAAAAGCTTATCCATCCTCCTATAAATAGTATCTAGCAACCAAACTATTTGCATAGAATACACAAGCAAAGAGGAGATAGAAGATTTAATAAGCACCTCCTTGCCTGTTGGGCTCAATAATTTAGATTGCCAATTAGAAAGTTGGGACTCAACATTATGAACAATATTATTATAATGAGCAATAGTAGCATGCCCATGAAGAAGCAAACCCCTAAATATTTACTCAAATCCAAAGTAACAGAACCCCCCCCCCCAACATCTGCTGAAACATGTTCTTCATAGTACGAGAAAAAAACTTAGAGAAAAAAAAATTATGGATTTAGCAAGATTAGCCTTCTGCCTGCTAAAAGAATAGAAAGCCCGCAACACATAATACACAATCTTCCCTTGCTTAAGAGAAGCCTTCCCAAAAATTATAAGGTCATCAGCAAACAACAGATGGTTAATAGAAGGGTCACCTCTTGAAGCTCTGGCCGAAATCCATTTCTTAGAGAGACCCTGCTACTGAATCAAGAGCCGACTTTCCATATAGAGAACAAATAGATAGAATGAAAGTGGGTCCCCCTACTTTAAGCCTCAAGAGGGCGAAAAGGATTAGAAGGGCTACCATTCTATAAAACAAACAATGAAGATTAAGAATTCACCCATAATGCAGCAAAGCCAAAAGCAAGCAAAATAAAATGAAGATAGTCATAATTAACACAATCATAAGTCGTTTCAAGATCAACCTTCAAAGCAAAATTGCTTTTAGACTGGTAGAAGGTATGGAACAGCTCCTGAGCAATAATCACATTATCAATTGTAGTACGACCCGAGATTAAGCTACTTTGAAAAGGACTAATCAGACTACTGATAAAGGGCTTCAACCAATTAATAAGAACTTTCATCACAAGTTTGTATAAAATATCCCAAAGAGTGATTGGACGAACTGTGTAATAAACTCAAGGGCATGGATCTTAGGGATAAGCACTATAAATCCATGAGCTACCATAGCTAGAATGGAGCCTAATGCAAAAGAATTAGAAACAAAAGCCACCACCTCCTCCCAAACAATATCCCAGTACTTCTTAAAAAAGAAAGGTTGAAATCCATCTGGCACTAGAGCTTCATATGAACCCATATCCGAGACAGCCTGCCAAACTTCATCCCAAGTGATAGGCAATAACATAGCTTCAACAGCCTCCACAAGCAGACGAGAAAAAATAAGATCAGAAAGACCTGAAGGACTAGCCTGAACATCATTAGAGAACAAATCTTTATAATAATCCAAAGCTAACTTCTTCAACACTTCTGGATCAGTAACCGAATCATGCGCCTCATTCTTCAAACATTCAATTTTTATTCTGTTTCCAAAACTTCATACACTAATCTCCACTAGAAAGCCAAGAGGATTACGATTTCTGAAACCAGAAAACATCCTCTTGCTACAAAAAAAGATCATATTGATGCAAAAGATCCTTTTCAAGACCAAGCAAATGAGTAGAGACACAGTTTTGAAGCGCTCTCAAGCAAATGTTTTATTTACGAAAGTATGTATAAAACATTTCATTTATTTGGTAATTAGTTAAAGAAGCTAAATTATATTTATATGAAGCAAATAATGATTAATAATATCATTGGAACATGCTTGGAGGTTATTGTAAGTTGTAAATTAATTAGTGATGATGAAAGTTCACACTGTTGTTTTGAAAGGAGGATGGGAATTTAATTTGTCTAATTGCATGATGGATGGGTTGTGTGTCATGGTTGATCAATATTTAAAAATTTATTGCTATTTAAGAAGATGAGTAGTCCTATTTTCAGGGGAAGTTCTGCCGAAATTTCAGTAGAATCTAGGTTAGTTAGGTTTAAAAATTAAGTATATAGGTTCATTTAGAATAATTCTTTAACTCGATTATATAAAATAGAGTTCTTTATTTATTTGTGTTCTCTCTTTGCATTTATATTTTATCTAGATTGTTCGAGTTCATCTATTGCTCCAAGAAGTCAAAAATCCAATTAGAACTTCTCTTCTCCATCACTATGAGTAGTAATAAACAATGCATTACTATTTGCATCATGTATAAACATTCATTACTTTTATAATTAGTTACATATAAGTGCATATTTGAACATTTGCATAACAATATTTGTTGATTTAATGTGCTTGCATTTAATTGCACTATTTGATTAGATGTGCTGTGATGATGATATGCATTGTTTGTGTGGAATTGGGATGAAGTGGTCACCACGGGCTTGTGAGGCGATCTACGATACCATCGGCCATAGATGGGGAGATCAATGTCCTCGTGTGCATCTGATGATATGAATGATATGGAAAAAAAAACCACAGGGTGGCTTCCTGTTGGTAATGAAAAAAAAAGAGAGGATGGAAAAAAAAATGAGAGGGCTAGTCAAGTGAGGATTAGACCGATCAGGATGTATGGGGATCGGCTCCCTAGTGCACACATCATGACAGGATGGGCCATGTGTAAAGACGGCTCATCGGGGTTTCGATGACGCCACTAACTAATTTCCACTTGTTTGATTACTTGAAGGTGTAATTACTTGTGGATGCTAATGTTGTGCCATATGCTTGACCAGTTGTGTGTTCATTTTAGTACTTTAGGATGCATTTCGTGTGAATGTTTGTATTATGCAATAATTAATATTCATTATTAAACTAACATTTCTTTTGTTTAACCTTTCCAAAAAATAGTTTCTTCTTGGTCTAGGCTAAGACTCTGTTTCCTTCACAGCAGAGCTAGAAAAGAAATTTTCTAATTCCAGTAATTATTTTATAATGTAGCTATATGTACTAGAACTTATTTATATCTATTTGTTAGTGAACTCCGCAGTTGTAGGATTGTAACCGATAAATTTATGTGGATCTTTAGTTATTCATTTATGTCAATGTATAAACTAGTTAGCTCATATTATGGATGTTTTGTATTATAATTGGGCCCGAGCGATGAAATATTTGAGATGCTAGATTTGGACCAAAGTATAATATAATTATGAGGCTTATTATGTATGGCAATATGGGTTAACTGTTTGAAATTCATATTGCTAAAAAAAAGCATGACTAAATCTTTTCCTATTGAGATTAGAGTTCTTCCTAAACAAGAATAGCAATTTTCCAAATTAATTTCAAGAAAATCTGAGTTATTGAGAGCTATAAAAAGGGGAGCCATTATTCAAGAACAATTAAATTGATTATTGAATTAATAGAATAAATTGAATAGAATTAAATGAAATCGAATTCTCTAGTAGCCTTTAATCCTAAATTTCTTCTAGCAATTTTCTTAATTGTTTTCTTAAAGTTGAATTTAGTTTTATTTATTTTATTTTTAGTTTAATCTCTTGGAAAAAATCATTTTAATTATTATTTAAATAATAATAGATTAAAACGATTTTGGTATACAATTCTCGTGGAAATAATATCCTACTCATTATTTTATCACTTGTTATAATTTTGAATACTTGTAAAATTTGTCTATCACGCTACGCCATGGATCACTATAAATAATAAAAATAATATTTTGATAAATTAAAATATTAAACACTATATAAAAAATTATTATGGAACAGAGCTTGCTTTTGCCAATTACAGTATCTCTTTTGTAATTTTCGAGTGAATAAATAAATATATTATGGAACATACATCTTAGTAAATTCTCATCAAACCCAACTGAACTAATTAAGAAAATTCATAAATAAACTAATATGATGATCAAGTAGTTATTTTTAATTTAAATTAAAGAAATAAATGCAATAAATTACCGAAAAACTTATTATACATATTAAAAATAAAAATCATTAAACAAAGAATTGAATAATTAATTACTTATCTTGTGTATTTAAAAAATAAAATTGTAAAAAATGTGAACATGTGATAATAAGCAGTACGAATACAAAGGGTTTGAAACCAAGTGGAAATGTATATATAAATAAATAGGAAAGGGAAGTAGGAAATGGCCCGACAAACAGAAATGGAAAAGGAGGGCTTTGCTTTTCCTTTATGGTATGGTACGGAAAGCTACGTGGAGGCTTTGAAGGCCATATATGCAAACGACCTTTTGGCATTTATAACCAAAGACGGTTTCAATTTTGTTGGCGTATGCTTTGGTCATCCTATAGACTTGTTTGTGGGAAACTTCTTTGTTCCATGTCATTTTTCAACTTTTCCTCTTTTGTTTTGTTATTACAATTTACTTTGAATACCATTTTGGATTCAAATTTTGTCATTATATATCACAATTACTGTTACAATTTTCACCAGTTTTGTATTTATTAAATATATAAAATTTATGGAATTCTATATATATATAAATATATAAATCCTGACGCATTTTTCACGACTTTATGAGTATAAAACCAAAAATTATCCAATCATTAAAAATTTAGGTCTAAGCTCTGTTGCTGACGTCAAAATCAATATATAGAATCAAAATTTTTCTCTCTCTCTTCGATAAGTGAAAATTAGTAAAGAGAGAAGTTTCTAGAGGAAAAACAAAAAAAAAAGTCGATGGAGAAAGAAGACTGAGGTCGTCGAGATAAGAAAAAAAAGTCATAGAAAGCAGGAAGGGTAAAGTGGGATTAGCGTAAAAACGACTTGGTTTAAGTAGAATTACACTGTTATATGAACAGTGTTTTTTGTTTCTATTTTAATATATATATAATATTAGTTTCCTTAGATGGAATTGATGTTTTTCATTTAAAAGATATTATTTTTGTTAAATATCATATCCAGATATTGATAAAGTGAAACTAAGATCATTAATAATATCAAAAATATTTTTTTAAAAATTGATAATAATTAATATTAATAATATTTTAAAAACGTTTCAAGTTCTTTTATAATAAGTAATAAAATATATTAACTTTTTAACAATTAAAGAAATTAATAATATCATAAATGTAATATTAAAGTAATAACTAAAATTATAATATAATTAATATTTATATGAATTATAATGAAATTAAAATTATCGTTAATATTTTTCTATTTTTTCAATTTAAAAGCAATTACTTTTTTATTTATTTTTTTAATTCTATCTTATTTTTTTGATTTTTATTGTTTTATAATTTAATTTTCTTTGTATTTAAATATTAATGCTTTTTTGAGTTTTTTAATAACTAATAAAATTAATATTATCATTAATCTAAAATCTATCTATCTATATATCTATACTATATATAAATATTAATGAAGCAAATACTCGCTAAGAGTACATTATCTCTTCTTTAAAAAAAAAAAAAGAAAAATTACATTTTATTATTTGATTGGATATAATTTTTAAAAATTATTTTTTAAATAAATAAATATATTTATATATATATAATAAAAAAGAAAAAGTATATTCTTCTTTTTTTTTTTTTTTTGTATGGTTATAGGAAAAATTATGGGTTTATTTGGAGAGGATATAACGTTTCTTTTATATAATTTTTTTTTTATCACTTAATTAACTTATTTGTCTATTTTAAATTTGCAACTTAGAACAATAGAGAAACAAAATACTTGAATAAACTCATTAACTGACCTATATTAAATCCTAGCATTATTTTCTTTCGAAATTTTTATTTATTGACTTGGCTTTTTTTTTCATCAAAATCAAATTTAATTAAATTCTAGCATTTTCAGGATTATTTTTGAAATTCAAATTGATAATTTTTTTAATATAATTTATTTCTTGTTATATGTTAAGTTCTTAAAAGAGTTTTATTCTTAATAAAAATTTATTATTTATTATTTTCTTTTTTGTTATTGAATTAATTTGTAATCACTGTCACTTTAATTTAATAAGAGATTTATATCTCTCTTACAATAAATAAATGACTTCCAAATTAAGTATTTTTAATTTTCTTGATATTTTTTCTTTTATATCCTAAATATATCTGACTTGAAAGAAAATAGTGTTTACGAAATTGAAAAAAACTAGAACTATATATTTCTATTTTGGGTCATTTTTTGGGTTTCAAGAGTTTGTCTATATGTTTCTATATTCCTTTCTCTATTACACTAAGTAAGTAACACTATCATTATTGTCAAAATAATTATCATGAATTTGTTACTCTTGACTATCACGAATTTATTGCTTTTGATTATCAAGAATTATTACATCAAATTTTGTTAATTTAGCATTATTGAGTTTCCAATCATGTTTTCTTCTTATAGTAAGTATAATCTTAACTTTCTCTATTTGCAAATTAATAGAATAATTTTTATTTATATTTATCAAGTATGTTCTAACAACTATAGGAAGTTCAATCTAATTCTAAATAGGAGATTATAAAAGATTTTAATTTTATTATTTGAAAAATAAAGCTAATTCAATTATTAAAGACTTTAATTTTCTATTTAAATATAAATTTTATTAAATAAAATAATAAATTATATTATATATTATATAAGATATATATAGTAAGAATATAAAATTTTAAGGATTCTAATTTTATTGGTTGAAAAATAAAGCTAATTCAATTATTAAGGATATAAATTTCCTATTTAAATATAAATTATATTGGATAAAATAATATATTATATTATATATTATATAAGACATACATGGAAAGGATATAAAAGTTTAAGAATTTTAATTCTATTGGTTGAAAAAATAAAGATAATTTACTTTTGAATAAATAAATTCATTAGTTTAAAAAAAAAATATAGGGAATAAACATCATTGACTTTTGTGAATATAGTTTGTATTAGTTAATTGAAATTTGTATTCTCTTGACAATTAATACATGCAAAATGTTAGTTAATATTAAATAATATTTTAAGTAATACAAAATGTAATAAACTAATCAAATGTATAAGATTCCTAATAATAATAAATTAAATAAATAAATTATATATCTATATGTTTTATTAATATTAAATCAAATATATATTAGAAATTGCAACCAAAAAATTCTATCCAATCTTAATTAGGAATGAAAATCCAATTGTAAAAGTTTTGATTGAATCCAATATCAAATCAATTATATTTATAATTTTATTTGCAAAAGGATTTAAATATTTTATATTAAAAATCTAAAATTAATTAAATTTATAAGTTATAAATTAAAATTCTTTTCTTTTCCTCAAATTTTCTTTTGTTTGCTTCGTTAATATTGTTAGTTACCTTTTGCCTGATCATTCTCTTGAAGGTATTAGTTATTTTATTATTAATCTGTTAAGTAAATTTTTTGATCAATTTAAAATTAGTATAACTTTATTAATTTAAAAAAAAATATTTAATTCATGATTGTAATTTTTTTTAATAATTAACGCTTTTTTTTTAAGTTGCTACATATTTTTAGTTTAAAAATTTATTATACTTTGATGCTAATATTACATATATTATTATGATAATAAATGACAAATATTTAGATTATAACTCAATTGAAAATTTAATCTATCAAATAACTATATTTTCTTTTGCTATTATTAAGGATTTTTTTTGCTTTTATTATTAATAATTCATTGAAGACCCTCTACTTGTTATTGCTATATCGAAAACTTATCACTTTATTATTATTAATGGCTGATATATTAATTTTAACTTTTGATGTTCTTTTATTTTGGTATACTATAAAAAAAAATGAATTTGATTACTAATAATTTATATATGTATTTATTTTTATATATGGCGAGATCTTGGATCAAACGGTTATTTATTTTCAACTTTGTAACTATTCTATTTGTCAAAAAAAAAAAAATCTATTGTAAAAAATTATGAAAATTTTTCATCAAATACTAGATAGATATGATAGTGGTTTGCACCTTTTGTTTATACATGTAATAATTATAACCAAAAAAATTAATAAAAAATAAATTATAAATAATCATTCTAATGGATATGTTCAACGAGTAACAATGTGCATCGCAAGATGATTAAACTTCTTTTAAAATAATAAAACGTTTAAATTTCTTTTTAAAGATAAAATTTGAATATCAACACAAGAGGCGAGTATATGACTAATTTATAATTAAATTCTATAATTTTAACGGCTAACATTTGATGTGATAAATTAATCTCAATCTAATAAAACAATTAAACTAATTCACTACTAAGACAAGATGATTAGCGTTGAATTTTACATTGCTTTTTCCTTTTTTCCTAAAAGTAAGTATGAGTTCCTTGACATATATATATATATAGATATATATCCAACCCGAATGGGTTAGCTCGTTGGCAAAGACACTTACAGAGTTGATTATCATGGTTTAAGTTATAGGTTTGACTTTCTGCAATGCAAATTTTTTTCGGATCAGCCTTTTTACTTCCGAGAATGAAAGGAGATTAACTAAATTTATAGACCATTAAAATGGATACCGACATGAATACTTTGTGAAAATATATAAAAAAAAAAAAATAGACATGTTGTTATAATAATTCCTAAAAATCTCACTTTAGGATCCGAAGCTTCACTTTTGGAACACAGTTATGAATATAGGCACATGGGGCTTACTCAACAATCATAATTGACTTGGATTTGATATATATATATATATATATATATATATATATATATTCCATGAGCTTTAATAACATTAAATTTTGTCATTATTTGAAAAAAATATTAGAATGTGTTAAACTGTTGACTTTTTTGGTGTTCTCCTTTAATTTGAGTTTCTCAAGTCTTAACTACAAAAACGATTTTCTTATGGCTCTTCTTTACTTGACTGTTGTATCTATTATTACATGTTTCTTTCTTTTTGCTTATTGTTGACTAATGATAGTATGAGCATCCCCACTTAATTTCATAATTGAATAATTAATCAAATCATAACCACACATTATTTCCCTTCTCAAAATTACAGTCGCATTTATATTTTTAAAAATATTTTTTCACTTTTCTATAATACCCTTATATAATAATTCGTGTGAATAATTAATATTGATTGAACTAAATAGTAATAAAATAAAATAATTAATTCTAAGATTTTCATGTACTAACTATTCATCATATTTTTAAAGTCCTCAAGGAATTATAATTTATAAAAAATATTATAAATTATTTTTTCTACTTTGAATATTCTTAGATTTTTAGTAATATAAATTGTTTATAATATTATAATTTATAATAAAAATTAATAATATATGTATGTTGTATAAGATAATTATTGTCGTGATTATTGTTTCAATTTTATAAATAGTTTATATTCAAAAGATTTTGGTAAAAACCGAAAATTTAATCTAGTTGTTTGGTAAGAAGTTGCATTTCGTCTTACTGTTTTAATTACTGTTTGAAGGACTCAAGTTAATTATAATTGACATATGCTCTATTAACCTTATGTTTGTTTCAAATGGATAAATATTAAATTTTAGATTACGGTAAAATATAATTCAAAACATTTTCCAAACTATAGTGTTTTAGATAAATGGTGAAGATTGTAAAATTTGAAATCTGTTGATTATCTTTTTATAAATTAGAAATATATTTAAAGTAAAAAAAAAATAAAAATAGAAGAAGGTGGTACATCTTGTATATCAAATCAAGCAAAAATACCTCCAATTTATCTAAAATAAATAAAAACAATATAATTGGGATTAGAAGCTTCTGATCGCCCATGGTTTCGCAGTCACCAATAGGTTAAGTCTATTTTGCACTAATTTTAGTTCAACTAGTTCACATCCGGTTCAATGGATTTTTCAAATCTAGTTTGGATATTCAACGTGTATAATTTAGGTTTTCACAATATGATATTAGAAGGCAGGGAGGCAGTGACTTTTTTTGTGACATCCCGACCAAGAAAGCAATCCTAAGAGGGCGGGTAGAGCAAAACTCCTAGCTGACTTTTAAGATGGGTTAAGCGTGCTTGCTTAATGAAAATCCTAGGATGGGTGGCCACCTGGAAAGTTTCTTATTTCACTTGCAGGACAAAATAGTGCAGATCTTGCCAATCTAGTATGGGATGGAATTGGTTTGATCCAAAACGGACAATTACTCTGGTGGTTGGAGTCGGGCATGACAATTGGTATCAAAGCCGGACCACCTCCAGTAGATGTATGGTTTGCAGACAAACCACGTGGAAGCTGGTGGGCCTGTGACATCCTGACCCAGCAAAGCGATCATAAGAGGGTAGGTAGAGCAAAACTCCTGGCTAACTTCTAGGATGGCAGGCTAGCTACGGGTAGTGGAAATGGGGAAACTTATCATTAGAGGTGCCTTTTGGTCAAATGGTTTGGAGAGTTGGAAGAACTCTAAAGTTAAGTGTGCTCGCTTAATGGAACTCCAGCAAGGTGTGACACTTTTGTAGATGAAGGCTTTACTAATTGGAATAAAAAGAAAAGAATGTAAATTCATGTGAGAGGTTCTAATAGTACTCATAATCAAGCTTGGAAGAGTTATGAAGATAATGTAGCGAAAGCAATCCATTAAAATGGCCTTAGAGAAACAATCAGATCAAGCTCGAAGTAATTATTGAACTTGTTTAACCGCACATATTGATTGTTTGTGATTCCTTTCGAGATAAGAATTAGCCTTTTATGGTCATGATAAGTTGATGCTCTAGTAATAAAGATAACTTTCTAAAACTTCTTTAGTTTCTTGTTGATCAATAAATTTATTAGTAATGTTGTTTTGGATAATGCTCCAAATAATATGAAAATGATCATACATGACATCCAAAATGATATTATAAAATTTTGCTGCAAGTAAAACAACTAATGAAATTAAAAAGAATTAGGAGATAGTTTTTATCAAGTTTAATTCATTGTTGGCTCAAGGACTTTCACAACCTCTAATTTTGATAACTAACAAAACGAATAAATTGAGTAATTTATTATATAGATTATACTAAAGTCTTATGCAAGAATTTAATTAAGAAAATTTATCAGTGGAGATCAAAGACAATCCTAATGAAGATAAAGAATTAAAGCAACTTGAAGATTTGAAGATCATATATTTAGTGTCTTAGAAATTTACTTAGGATTAAGTAGTCTTTTATTAAAATAAAAAGAACAAATGTGTATATTCAAGCTTAAATAAAAAATATCTTTCCTTTAGTTTTTCAATAAAAATAATCAAAAGATTTTATTTCATTAAAATATCATTTCAAAATCTTAAAGGGAAAATATTATCGCATTCCAAATTTAAATTACTCAAATTGTGATCTAAAAGATTTTTGAAGGAAACTTTTATTGATTTGAAATCTACTTTGGGCCTTTCAAAAGAGATGACTCATTACCTAAACTAGTACTTAAGCCTAAAATCTTTCCATCTTTTCTCTAAAATTTTGCTGTCAAATTTCCTTCTTTCTCTCCCATAGATTTAATGTTAACTTAGTCTTCTCTAACGGGAAGAAAGAAAAAATCTAGGTGTAAAATTAAATCTTGGTAGAAATTCTAAGGCATGAGAGAGACTATAATTGATTTCAAGTTTTATTTTACAAACTCTCTCATCCTTGTTCTTGATCTCATTCTTCTTTATGCTTCAATGGCATTATTTCTAAGAGAAGAGAATGAATCATATTTCTGAGAGAGATTTTCAAATCTATTTTGGAAAATATTTTAAAATCTCTTTCCTAAACTTAAATGGGCATATCACTCTTTCTATTATAGGTTTTATAATCTAGAATAGAATAGAGAAACTTTAAATTCAAAATCTTATGAGAAAAAGCTTGTGTGAAGCTTTTGATGAATGAGTATCTAAGAATCCTTTTTTGAGTAAGAGCAAGGCTTGTAAGTTTGATTGTTCTTTGCAAAAACAATCTAAGTTTTCCATTCGTAAAACCAGTGGGGTTAAGTTTATCTAGTTGTTTATTAAAAACTAGAAGGGAAGTTTGCAAGTTCCTTAAAAAACACTTGTGGGATATGGTTAGTTCTAGTATTAGGGTTATTTCTATTATACTTGACTGTGCTCTTACCTTTACAAAGAGTATAATAGTGGAGGATCTCAAGATGATTTCTTGAGGAGTGGATGTAGGCGTGAGAATTGTCGAACCACTAAATTGATTATGTTAGCTTCTCCATTATCATTAAGCTTTATGATTTAGATTGTAAATCATACACTCACTCACTCGATTATATGATATGCCTGATGAACTGATTATAAATCTGCTCTAGGTGATGCATTGTGTTTATTTTATTTTTGATGTTGCTTTAAAGAGAAACTGACTTCCAAAATCAACGTAATTATGTTTAAGTGATCTAGACAGATTTAGGTTAAATATTTTGTTAAAAATGATGAATCTTGTGAAGTGTCTAAAAAAGAACAAATGGTTGTAACTTTGGATTTTGTTACTAAAAAAGGTCATGCGGTTGAGCAATTTCTTGACATTGTTTATGTTCATGATTGAAGTGTTTAAGCTCTTAAAAAAGCAATTGAATTCTTATGCTAAGCATTCATTGACTTTATCAAATCTATATGGGCAAGAATATGATGAAGCTAATAACATGAGGGGTGAATTTAATGGTCTGAAAGTTTGATAATGAAGGATAATGAATTTGCTTTATATGTTCATTGTTTTGCTCATCAACGTCAATTGATACTTATGGCTGTTACAAAGAATGATAGTTTCATTATATTATCTTTTACCATTGTTTCTAATTTATTGAATATTGTTGGAGCTTCATGTAAGCATTGAGATATCCTCCTGGATAGTCAAACTAAAAGGATTATTGTGATGATGGAGAAAGAACAAGTGGTTGTGGCTTAAATCAAGAAAGGAGCCTTAAGCGACCAAGCGATACAAGTTGGGATTCTTATTATGGTAGGTTGATGAACTTGATTATATTGTTTTAATTTGTTATTAATGTTCTTGAAAAAGTGACTGAATATGGTTTAAGTTCTAAGCAAAGAGGGGAATCTAGAATTTTATTAAGATTAACATAATCACTTGATTTGGTATTTAACATGCACTTGATTAGAAGTATGCTGGGAATCACAGATGAGTTATCCTCAATAGTTAAGTCTGTGGAGTAGTTCAATCAGGAATAAGGGATTACAAAGAAAGGATCAAGACATTGTCAAGCAATAATATTAGTTAAGATTCAAAACAAAGACAACAACAATAAGAGAATATTATTGGGATTCTTTAATGGATGAAGTATCTCCTTTTTACAAAAAATAAAGTATCATAATTCCAAGAATAAAGATATTCTTGTAGTTCCAAAAAGATTGTCATATAAGGCTCCAAAAGTTATATTTATACGTATCATTATCAAGTTGCACTAATCTATTCAGTTTTAGACTTACAACTTCAAGAACTGAATAATCATTTTATAAAGAGTAGTACATAATTGTTTTTATGCGTCTCATGTTTGAGTTCTAGTGATGCATTTCAACTTTCAATAAGGATAAATTAATTTGTTTTGCTCAATTTTATCTATTGAAATTTTCTATTGTAGAACTTATAGCTCTTGATAATCAATTTGAGATTTATATTTGAATGTGCAATCTAGTGATGAATTTATAAAAATTAAAAAAATTGGTGATCTTGCTAAGAAGTTGGTTGAGACAGGAAAATATATTGTCTATCCTTTAGTCTTTTCCCCTAAAAAATTAGCATTAATTTTGTAAGTTGCAACTGCGAATGTTGAAAGGGCTTTTTCTTTCATAAGGACCGTGAAGAATCAGTTGTGTAACTAAATAGGTGATCTATGGATTAATGATGGTTAGTTACTTATTTGAAAATGATGTATTTGATAGTATTGATAATGAAGCAATTATTCAATGCTTCCAAAATATGAAAATTCGTCGAGGACAACTATAGTTTTTTGAAATTATATATGCATTTTTTAAATAAAATTTATTCCAGTGACTTTAATTTCTGACTCCGCCACACTCATTGCCATTCGAATCGGAATTAAATTAAAACTAATCTAATGAAATATTAGACTAAAATTTCAGTTTTTGGTTACTTATTTTCTCAAAACTGTCTTTTTTTTTCTAAAATTGTTTTTTCTTTTCTTTTGGTTTATGATGTGAAAAATTATTCCAATTATCAAATCTCTCCCTTATTAAGCCATTAAAGATTTTAGTTAATAATAAAAAATCTAAAAACATAAAATCTAAGGCAAAATATTTAAACATATTTCACACTTTAATTTTTTAAATTCAAAGTTAAATTAACTATTGATTATTATGTCTATAGTCAATTGAATAAAAATATAATATGGAAGTTTTATGATCATTTTCATATTATTTGGAGCATTATCCAAAACAACATTACTAATAAATTTATTGATCAACAATAAACTAAAGAATTTTTAGAAAGTTATCTTTATTACTAGAGCATCGACTTATCATGACCATAAGAGGCTAATTCTTATCTCGAAAGGAATCACAAACAATCAATATGTGCAGTTAAACAAGTTCAATAATTACTTCGAGCTTGATTTGATTGTTTCTCTAAGGCCATTTTAATGGATTGCTTTCGCTACATTATCTTCATAACTCTTCCAAGCTTGATTATGAGTACTATTAGGACCTCTCACATGAATTTACATTCTTTTCTTTTTATTTCAATTAGTAAAGCCTTCATCTACAAAAGTGTCACACCTTGCTGGAGTTCCATTAAGCGAGCACACTTAATCTTAGAGTTCTTCTAACTCTCCAAACCATTCGACCAAAAGGCGCCTCCAATGATAAGTTTCCCCATTTCCACTAACTGTAGCTAGCCTGTCATCCTAGAAGTTAGCCAGGAGTTTTGCTCTACCTACCTTCTTATGATCGCTTTGCTGGGTCAGGATGTCACAGGTCCACCGGCTTCCATGTGGTTTGTCTGCAAACCATACATCTACTAGAGGTGGTCCGGCTTTGATACCAATTGTCATGCCCGACTCCAACCACCAGAGTAATTGTCCGTTTTGGATCAAACCAATTCCATCCCATACTAGATTGGCAAGATCTACACTATTTTATCCTGCAAGTGAAATAAGAAACTTTCCAGGTAGTCACCCATCCTAGGATTTTCATTAAACGAGCACGCTTAACCCATCTTAGAAGTCAGCTAGGAGTTTTGCTCTAGCCTCCCTCTTAGGATTGCTTTCTTGGTCGGGATGTCACAAAAAAAGTCACTGCCTCCCTGCCTTCTCATATCATATTGTGAAAACCTAAATTATACACGTTGAATATCCAAACTAGATTTGAAAAATCCATCGAACCGGATGTGAACTAGTTGAACTAAAATTAGTGCAAAATAGACTTAACCTATTGGTGACTGCGAAACCATGGGCGATCAGAAGCTTCTAATCCCAATTATATTGTTTTTATTTATTCTAGATAAATTGGAGGTATTTTTGCTTGATTTGATATACAAGATGTACCACCTTCTTCTATTTTTATTTTTTTACTTTAAATATATTTCTAATTTATAAAAAGATAATCAACAGATTTCAAATTTTACAATCTTCACCATTTATCTAAAACACTATAGTTTGGAAAATGTTTTGAATTATATTTTACCGTAATCTAAAATTTAATATTTATCCATTTGAAACAAACATAAGGTTAATAGAGCATATGTCAATTATAATTAACTTGAGTCCTTCAAACAGTAATTAAAACAGTAAGACGAAATGCAATTTCTTACCAAACAACTAGATTAAATTTTCGGTTTTTACCAAAATCTTTTGAATATAAACTATTTATAAAATTGAAACAATAATCACGACAATAATTATCTTATACAACATACATATATTATTAATTTTTATTATAAATTATAATATTATAAACAATTTATATTACTAAAAATCTAAGAATATTCAAAGTAGAAAAAATAATTTATAATATTTTTTATAAATTATAATTCCTTGAGGACTTTAAAAATATGATGAATAGTTAGTACATGAAAATCTTAGAATTAATTATTTTATTTTATTACTATTTAGTTCAATCAATATTAATTATTCACACGAATTATTATATAAGGGTATTATAGAAAAGTGAAAAAATATTTTTAAAAATATAAATGCGACTGTAATTTTGAGAAGGGAAATAATGTGTGGTTATGATTTGATTAATTATTCAATTATGAAATTAAGTGGGGATGCTCATACTATCATTAGTCAACAATAAGCAAAAAGAAAGACACATGTAATAATAGATACAACAGTCAAGTAAAGAAGAGCCATAAGAAAATCGTTTTTGTAGTTAAGACTTGAGAAACTCAAATTAAAGGAGAACACCAAAAAAGTCAACAGTTTAACACATTCTAATATTTTTTTCAAATAATGACAAAATTTAATGTTATTAAAGCTCATGGAATATATATATATATATATATATATATATATATATATATATATCAAATCCAAGTCAATTATGATTGTTGAGTAAGCCCCATGTGCCTATATTCATAACTGTGTTCCAAAAGTGAAGCTTCGGATCCTAAAGTGAGATTTTTAGGAATTATTATAACAACATGTCTATTTTTTTTTTATATATTTTCACAAAGTATTCACGTCGGTATCCATTTTAATGGTCTATAAATTTAGTTAATCTCCTTTCATTCTCGGAAGTAAAAAGGCTGATCCGAAAAAAATTTGCATTGCAGAGAGTCAAACCTATAACTTAAACCATGATAATCAACCCTGTAAGTGTCTTTGCCAACGAGCTAATCCATTCGGGTTGGATATATATCTATATATATATATATGTCAAGGAACTCATACTTACTTTTAGGAAAAAAGGAAAAAGTAATGTAAAATTCAACGCTAATCATCTTGTCTTAGTAGTGAATTAGTTTAATTGTTTTATTAGATTGAGATTAATTTATCACATCAAATGTTAGCCGTTAAAATTATAGAATTTAATTATAAATTAGTCATATACTCGCCTCTTGTGTTGATATTCAAATTTTATCTTTAAAAAGAAATTTAAACGTTTTATTATTTTAAAAGAAGTTTAATCATCTTGCGATGCACATTGTTACTCGTTGAACATATCCATTAGAATGATTATTTATAATTTATTTTTTATTAATTTTTTTGGTTATAATTATTACATGTATAAACAAAAGGTGCAAACCACTATCATATCTATCTAGTATTTGATGAAAAATTTTCATAATTTTTTACAATAGATTTTTTTTTTTTTTTGACAAATAGAATAGTTACAAAGTTGAAAATAAATAACCGTTTGATCCAAGATCTCGCCATATATAAAAATAAATACATATATAAATTATTAGTAATCAAATTCATTTTTTTATATAGTATACCAAAATAAAAGAACATCAAAAGTTAAAATTAATATATCAGCCATTAATAATAATAAAGTGATAAGTTTTCGATATAGCAATAACAAGTAGAGGGTCTTCAATGAATTATTAATAATAAAAGCAAAAAAAATCCTTAATAATAGCAAAAGAAAATATAGTTATTTGATAGATTAAATTTTCAATTGAGTTATAATCTAAATATTTGTCATTTATTATCATAATAATATATGTAATATTAGCATCAAAGTATAATAAATTTTTAAACTAAAAATATGTAGCAACTTAAAAAAAAAGCGTTAATTATTAAAAAAATTACAATCATGAATTAAATATTTTTTTTTAAATTAATAAAGTTATACTAATTTTAAATTGATCAAAAAATTTACTTAGCAGATTAATAATAAAATAACTAATACCTTCAAGAGAATGATCAGGCAAAAGGTAACTAACAATATTAACGAAGCAAACAAAAGAAAATTTGAGGAAAAGAAAAGAATTTTAATTTATAACTTATAAATTTAATTAATTTTAGATTTTTAATATAAAATATTTAAATCCTTTTGCAAATAAAATTATAAATATAATTGATTTGATATTGGATTCAATCAAAACTTTTACAATTGGATTTTCATTCCTAATTAAGATTGGATAGAATTTTTTGGTTACAATTTCTAATATATATTTGATTTAATATTAATAAAACATATACATAAATAGTTTATTTATTTAATTTATTATTATTAGGAATCTTATATATTTGATTAGTTTATTACATTTTGTATTACTTAAAATATTATTTAATATTAACTAACATTTTGCATGTATTAATTGTCAAGAGAATACAAATTTCAATTAACTAATACAAACTATATTCACAAAAGTCAATGATGTTTATTCCCTTTTTTTTTAAAAAAAAAAAACTAACAAATTTATTTATTCAAAAGTAAATTATCTTTATTTTTTCAACCAATAGAATTAAAATTTATTTAACCCTTGGGCCTGTCCAGATTCCACTAGTAAATCTGACTAGGGATTCTCGACCATTCATTTTTTGTTTAAGTATTCCTCCATAGCCTTTGTCTGACGCATCCGTTTCAATTATTTTAAAGGCTTCTGGATGAGGAATAGCTAAACAAGGTAGGGTTTTGACTCTAGCTTTTATTCTTTTTACTGCTAATGTATGGCTGTGCGTCCACTCAGGTGGATTCTTCTTGAGCCTTTGAAAAAGTGGCTTCGCATCTTGAGCCAGTTCTTTGTAGAAATCTGAGACATAATTCAGGCTACTTAGAGATTTGCAAAAAGGAAATTGCTGACTTAGAGTCTAAAGGGCTTATTAGGAAAAGTCAAAACCCATGGAATTAGGCGGCCTTTTATGTTGAAAATGCTACAGAACTCGAAAGAGGAGTTCTTAGACTAGTTATAAACTATAAGCCTCTAAATAAAGCCCTTAGATGGATTAGGTATCCATTACCGAATAAAAGAGATCTCCTAAATAGGCTCTATGAAGCAACTATTTTCTCTAAGTTTGATATGAAATCTGGGTACTGGCAGATCCAAATAGCAGAGGCAGATAGGTATAAAACAACATTTCCAGTTCCATTTGGCCAATATGAATGGAATGTGATGTCATTTGGCCTCAAGAACGCCCCTTCTGAATTTCAAAGAATTATGAATGAAAATTTTAATCCTTATACCACGTTTTCAATTGTCTATATTGATGATGTTCTAATCTTCTCCAGGACAATTGACCAGCACTTTAAACACCTCAAAGTGTTTCTTAAAGTGGTAAAAGATAATCGTTTAGTAGTCTCAGCTAGAAAAATGAAACTGTTTCAAACGAAGATTAGATTTTTGGGACATAATATTGAGGAAGGAACAATCATTCCTGTAGATAGAGCAATTGAGTTCGCTGATAAATTTCCTGATGAAATTAAAGACAAAACTCAGTTGCAACGATATTTAGGAAGCCTGAATTATGTCTCAGATTTCTACAAAGAACTGGCTCAAGATGCGAAGCCACTTTTTCAAAGGCTCAAGAAGAATCCACCTGAGTGGACGCACAGCCATACATTAGTTGTAAAACGAATAAAAGCTAGAGTCAAAACCCTACCTTGTTTAGCTATTCCTCATCTAGAAGCCTTTAAAATAGTTGAAACAGATGCGTCAGACAAAGGCTATGGAGGAATACTTAAAAAATGAATGGTCGAGAATCCCTAGTCAGATTTACTAGTGGAATCTGGACAGGCCCAAGGGTTAATTACTCAACAGTGAAAAAGGAAATTTTATCAATAGTACTCTGTGTGCAGAAATTTGAATCAGATTTATTAAATCAAAAATTTTTAATACGAGTGGACTGTAAGAGTGCTAAAGAAATTCTTTTAAAGGATGTCAAGAATATAGCATCCAAACAAATATTCGCTAGATGGCAAGCTATTCTCTCTGTCTTTGACTTTGATATTGAATTTATTAAAGGAGAAGCTAATTCTTTGCCTGATTTTCTAACTCGTGAATTTCTTACAGGAACTCAATAAAGAAGGAATGAGTTCAAAAAGAAGTCTCGAAATCTCCTCGTCTTGTTCTAAAGATCCAGACAAGCCACGAAAAGACTGTTATGAAGCTGATGTAAGAGGTCCTCAAGAAGAAGGCCTCCCGATTGTACCTATATATTACTCTTTTATGGTGCCCATTGCGAAAAAACATGCAGATCTCCCTCCATATGCAAAGATTTATACTCAAAATCATTTTACTTATCCTTATCTTCCAAAAGATTATCTGTTTTATCAGGCGATCTTGGAAGCTACTGGATCAGTGACCTTTACTCCAACTGTTCGAGGAGAAGGAGAATAGGCATATAGCAAGTTTATCATTAAAAGAGTTTTTTCCCAAGAAGATTAGGGTGATGACCTATTCCAAACTAAAGAATTAAAGCTTGGGAGACCTCGACATTTTAATTATTTTGACTACATGGAAGCCTGGCATGGAGCCCTCTGCTATGAAAACCGACAACAAAGATTTAGCTGGTTTCTAGCTTTTAACTTGGTGAAAAAAGACTATGAATTTCCTCTGTGGTTTCAAGAATGGTTTTTCCATTGGGGACTCTTCCCTATAGTCATGCCAGACAGAATCAGAAAAATTTATGAACAATTTTCTGAATCAAATCGGACCTTAAGCAACCCAAGGTTAATTTTTACAATAGCCTATAAAGTACCTTGGATAATTAAATGGGATTATCTTGTTGAACTTAAACATCTAGATGATGAATTTATAAAAATTAAAAAAATTGGTGATCTTGCTAAGAAGTTGGTTGAGATAGGAAAATATATTGTCTATCCTTTAGTCTTTTTCCCTATAAAATTAGCATTAATTTTGTAAGTTGCAACTGCGAATGTTGAAAGGGCTTTTTCTTTCATAGGGACCGTGAAGAATCAGTTGTGTAACTAAATAGGTGATCTATGGATTAATGATGGTCAGTTACTTATTTGAAAATGAAGTATTTGATAGTATTGATAATGAAGCAATTATTCAATGCTTCCAAAATATGAAAATTCGTCGAGGACAACTATAGTTTTTTGAAATTATATATGCATTTTTTAAATAAAATTTATTCCAGTGACTTTAATTTCTGACTCTGCCACACTCATTGCCATTCGAATCGGAATTAAATTAAAACTAATCTAATGCAATATTAGACTAAAATTTCAGTTTTTTGTTACTTATTTTCTCAAAACTGTCTTTTTTTTTTCTAAAATTGTTTTTTCTTTTCTTTTGGTTTATGATGTGAAAAATTATTCCAATTATCAAATCTCTCCCTTATTAAGCCGTTAAAGATTTTAGTTAATAATAAAAAATCTAAAAACATAAAATCTAAGGCAAAATATTTAAACATATTTCACACTTTAATTTTTTAAATTCAAAGTTAAATTAACTATTGATTATTATGTATATAGTCAATTGAATAAAAATATAATATGCAAGTTTTATAATAAATAAATAATATTAAATGACATTAGATTTATATACATAGAGATAATAATAATAATAATAATAATAATAAATATAAAAATAATACTAGATAGAGAAGAGATGAGAAAAAAAATATAAAATTTTAATAGAGATAAAAATAATGCTTATATATTTTAGATAAATAAATGACATTAGATTTGTATGGATGGAGAAAGTAAAAAAAATAATAATAATAAGTACAAATTTATGAGGATAAATCTTATAAAATAAAGAAAGAAATGTAGAATAAAAAATAAAAAATAAAATTACAGAAACTATTACTTGTGGTTTCATAAAATTTATTTTTTGTTTTAAAAACAGTTTTTTAAAAAGTAAAGAAAAAATTAAATAAATTTAAAAAAACAAATTTTATTTATTTTTTAAGGAAGAAACGAAAAATAAAAAATTTAATTGAAAACAAATAGCACCTAAATTATTAATAAAAATATAGATTTAGAAATTCATTTAAATTTTAGTATTTTTTTTTTTTTAATCTTTCTATGACAATTTTTCACGTAAATCTCAAATATAATAATGTTTCATTGGAATTGTAATTTTTTATCCTTTTTGTTTTAACTATTGATCCATTAATTTAGATAAATTTAAGATATTTTGTAAGTTGGTTGGTTGAGTCAGCATCATTCATCAAGAAATTCGGTTGAAAATCAAGGAATTTGGTTAACTAATCTCGTGACGATCAAACAAGCCTACTGATAACTGACCATCGTCACATTCCTAATATGTTTAATAAATTTAAATATTAATTATAATTATGATGTATATATAAAATTGTTACAAATATATTTTTTATTTTTTCGGTAAAATTAACAGCTCTTTAAATTAATCTTATTCAATCTCGTTAGATATGTCACTAAAACTAAAACACTATGTTCTTATTTTCATATTTTAAGTATGAGTCGATTGATCTTAACATCTTTACTTGAGAAGCTGGTCAATCAAGCTATAAAGATATGTCTAATACTATTCTCTCAGCAAGAACAATTTTTTCTATTATAAGTTTTCGGCGAGTTCGATCTAAACAGACAAAAGAAACATTTTCTAGCAGTCAAAAGCATATATCTATGCAAAATTTTTCATTACTATTAAATGAAACAAATATTCAGTAACACATGAAAAAATGAAGAAATATAATCCTACAAAAATTTAAGAATTTATAAATTATCAAATAAGGAAAGTATACAAAATAATATGGTTAAAAATATGTTAATAATATTTATAGATAGAAACACAAATAAAATGAAATTTGTACAAATTTGATGATTATAATAGAAATATGTATTTAAAAATAAATAAAAAATTGCATACTCTTACTTATATAATTGTATAATATCTTTGCATTAAAAAATAAATATATATATATATATATAATTGTATAATAATATTGAAAATTATTGTGTTATTGACATGAGATTGTACAATGAGGCGTTGTCTGTCTCCCAGAGACATAATACGCAATGCTGATTAAGACTTCACCAAGCACCAAATTGGGTAATTGATAAATAAGTGTTGGATCACCAACACCTAATCCTAATTAATTACTAATTAATTAATTAATTAATTAATTCAGCTTTCGTTTTGTGACATCCTTATTGGTTTTTGTCATGATAAGGTCACCTTTATGTATAGATATTGAATTTTTATATATATCTCACCTACTATCAAACAGATTCCTAATTAGTGATTGATGTTATTGGTGTAGTAGTAATTTGATAAAAACAAACAAAAGAAAAATAGCTTTAGTCAATAAGAATATACAAAAATACTTATATGGGTAATAGCTAATTATCATTTAAAAAAATTATCCTTCGGTGTTATCTTTTTATTATTATTATTATTATTATTATTATTATTATTATTGCCGTTGTCATTACTCCCACTGTTTTTTAATATTTGTTTTGTTTAGCTGTTTTTTTCCAAATAAATGATTTATATATATATATATATATATAGGAGGCTCAATAGACTTGTGGGCTACACAGCGGGAGGTAGTCATTTCCCTTTGAATAATATTCTCAATAGACTTATAGGCTATACAGTAGGGATAGTCTTCCTCTTTGAACAACATTTATCAAATTAATGATAACTTTTATGGTGTAAAAAACTTGACCTCGATACTTTTCACTCCCTGCATCTTCTACAAGAGATAAGAAAATCAACTAGATCATATCTGATTGACAATAAATGATATTTTGTACGTTTCATTAAATATTTGTTTCCAAGAAATAGTAGGTGAGACAATTTTTTATTTATTTATATTTTTATGAGGGATGATGATTGAAATTTTAAAATGAGTTTTGCTTGTGTTGTGGCTGAATGGGAGGGAAGAGGTTCTTTGGGTAATAAAATATTGGTATATTCCTTAAGGAATCAGCCAGAGAGAATGTGACACACATGAACATATAGTTTGATGCCAACCACGGCTTAGGCGTGAATGTTTAAGAACGGCACTTTGTTTGGTTGCATTTCAAGAAAAGCTTTTGGATTCCAAATCAAGTTGAGGGGACCTTTGAGATATTTTGCAATATATATATATATATATATATATATACATATAGAAAGGAGAAAAGATTAGGACAAATGTATCCAAAGTGCAATTGGGTACAAATTTTTTTATCTTTTAACCAATTAAACCCTCTTAAGTGTAAAAATAGAATTCAAGTACAATTTGGTCCCTAATGTTTTCAAATTGGTCCATTCAAGTCCAACTTTTAATATTTGATTAAATTATCCTAATTCTTCTATTTTTTTTAGTTTCATATTGTTTTAGATCCTATCTACGGATTTGGTAATAGATGTTGGATAAAAAATTGAAATTGCCTCTTCCCAACTCCTTTTCTTATTTTTAATATTAAAAATTATGAATATGCATATTTACTTAGAAAATAGTTATTTGGTATGAGTTATTATTGATTATTGATTAGCTTGGGTGTTGAGAGTATGATTAATAAGGCATTTTTGGAATTAAGTGTTGAAATTATTATTGGAATTATCTTACCATGTTTTTGGTTTAGTATTGAAATACAATTGGGAGTAATTAAAGTACTTAATTAATTGTGTTGTTTAACTAATTAAGGCTGTGAATTAAATTTTTTAGTTAAGTCTGTGATTAGTTACTCCTTTGTTTCGAAATAGTAATAATGCTCGATTTATCCCTTAAATTTGGATACAATATACAATTTGCCAAAAAAGTAACTTTTTATACAATTTGTCTCTTGAACTTGCATCAAAATAACAAAATATCTGGATTTTTTTTATAGTTTTAAAAATTTAAAATTGGAAAATAAAAAATTATTTAAAAATATAATAATAATTATAAGGGTTTATAGTATTTGATTTAAAAATAATTTAACAAGTATTTGATTTAAAAAATTATAGAATTAGAAAAAATTTGATTATATTGAAATATTTATTTATTTTTGTTTGATTATGCTTTTAATTATATTTGATTTAGATTAAATATTTAAATTACTTTTTAATCATATTTGATATATATAAATTAATTTATTTTTTGGAATAAAAATTAGGTATTTTGCGCTTTTGGTGCAAGTTCAAGATGTAAATTGTACAAAAAGTTAATTTTTGGACAAATTTTATGTTGTACTCAAGTTTAAAGGGCAAATTGAACCTTACTCGTTCAAAATATAAGTCGTTTAAGATTTTTGCACATGTATTAACGAATCAATTAATTCTTCTAAATTATAACAAAATAAAGTGTAATTTAACCAAATTACCCATTATCTGAAAACTAATAGTAAATTGTGAGGGTATTTATTGTATCTAATGTAAATAATGATAACATTAAAAAAATAGTTTATTATTTTTTTAAAATACTTAAAACGACTTATATTTTAAGACAGAATAATGATTCAAAAATGACTTATATTTTGGAACAGAATAATTAATTAATTATCTAATTAATTATATTGTTTTGTTTCATTATGATATTGTATGGGATATATTATTATTGATGAGATAAATGAGTAACGGCAAATGATATTATGTGATTGGACCGAGGATTATCATTTTGATTTGATTGATATGTTTGGTTGTTTTTAAATTAATCTATATTAATAGAAATATTGAAAAATTTAGCATCACAAACTTATCTTTCACTAATAGATTCACTCCAATATATATTAATATTAATTTATATTGATATGTTGCATAGCATATTATATATGACAGTAAATTTAAATTCAAATCTCTCTTTCAATACTTATATTTATATATGATGGTGATTTATATAACTTGCATATTTATATATATATGACAGTGCATTTATATAACTTGCAGAGACAACTTCTAAATGGAAAGAACATATGACCTACGTGTTATTTATAGAGCTTCATTATTATGTGCTCATTGGGTAATAAGTAGATTAGAAAAGTACAAATTTTTCTAGAATTGTAATAAAATTTTCGTGTTTTGTATTTTGTATTATCAATTCAACTTTCTAAAAATAGGTCATTTCATTTCTCTTGTACAAAAGAATTAAATTAAGAAAAATTTATACTTAAATGCAATTAATTTATAAATTTATTATTTGATATGTTATTATTTGAATATACTTTAAATTACATATTATACAAATTATTATCATTTGAAACTTGAAAGCAATTTATTTTTGAAAACTTAATTTGGATAATATTCAAACCATTTTTTTAGAAAAGTAATCTTCCTATATAGGAATGGCAACAGGTCGGGTATATGCTTAAAATGTACTATTTAGATCCGAACCCGATTATAAATTAGATATTCAAACTCATTTAAAATTTTATTCTTAATACCCGAACCCATCCCAAACCAATTATAATTATTCATTTAAATACCCAAACCCGTTTAAATGTCTGTTTATCATTAAAAATATTTTTATTTTCATTTTTTAAAAAATAAAAAGTAAGTAAAAATTATAAACTTATTATTTTGACTTAATAAAAAATATAGTTAAATATATATAGCATTAATTATAATAAAAAAAGAGCATACATATAATTAACTGCCCGAATCCATTAAAATCGGATTGAATACCGAACCGGGTAGGGTAAAATTGCCATCTTTATTCCTACAGCGAGACAGAAGAAGGGGTGGCTGGGTAAAATTTTTTTTTTTTTGGGCCGCTAAATTTGATATTTAGCTCCACCACTCTTTCTATAAGACGTGTACTTATTGGGTAGAAAATAAGTCATTTTCAAGCAAAAGAGCTAATTTATGAAAGTACTGGGAAAGACTTGATCCGTTCAACTACATTTTCACAACTTGAAGCAATCAGCTGGAGTAGTCAAAGTCCATGAGCCGTAACCATAAGGAGCATAGCCGATAATGACTTGTACGGCGCTGTTCTTGTTCATCAACTTGGGAGTTGATAAACCAAATTTACCTAGTCAAAACAAAAAGCCACCCATGTGCCAATTGCGCTATCGTTTCTCCATTTGACGCGTGTATTCATCCTCTCTATTGGAACTTTTTATACTATATTCTTTTTTTATTACCATCGTTCAAATTGTGAAAGGCACAAAGGTTGCGTAAATAACATTGCAGAGCATCATTAAATTTTGAATTTATTTCTAATTCCTTCATAAAAAAAATTATTAAATTCTATTTTCTTTTTCCATTTAATCAAATTTAAATCTTTTGATAAATTTAATTTATGTAAATTACTTACTTAACCATTTAAACTGAATTGTCCAACACCTAAATTCAATTAAGGATATTGTTTTTATTATTACTAAAGAACATGTATATGTATATCTTAAATCAAATTATACGAGTGAAATTGTAGTTTATATTAATATTTTCATTGAATATTTATCAAGAATTTTTAAATGTTGATCAAATTAAAACAAAATTAAACTTTAATGCTTGATATTTTATAATTAAATTAAAAATAAAATATCATTATATCCAAAAATATCATTTTAGAGGTTAAATATCATATAATATTTGATTATTTCTTTCCTAATATTTAATATATCATTATCTTTCTTTTTTGTTACATAGTATAACATTATCTATTTAGTTCCTTACAGGAAATACATTTATTATTGAATTACTATTTAGTTTCTCACTTGACGATAAAAATAAAACTTTTGAATAAATAATTAAATTAATGGAATTCAATCGCAAAGATTAATTAGTATTTTATACATAAAGAGAGATAAAATTATATTATAACTAAATTTGAGGTACTAGTTAAGTAATTTATCCAAAATTTTACTATTGAGTTAAGCACTTTCTTGCTTGCATGTCAAAAGTGGGTCCACATCTTATCAACAGCTTGACCTGACCTTCCCATAAAGGTTCATTAATTTCCAATCGTGGTGTTAGTATGGCTTGTGATGTTAAATTTAATAGGTGCAACTTATTTTAGTTAGACTGCTTTTATGGTGATGATGATGACAAATGGAATGCAGTGTTATGTGACATTAGCCTTCGAGTAGAAGTGGCAGAATATATAAATTTTACCCTTTAATGCTGTAGCACTTTCAATTGTATGAATGAGTTATGTGTATTTAAATTTTATAAATCTTGATAAAAATTTGAATATCTTTTCGCATTAATAGCAAAATTTTTAAAATTTTTAATTTTTAGATGCAAAATATTGATTTGAAGTGTAGTTAACATAACTTTTGAAATAATAATTTCTATTTGTTTCAATCATTTAGTAGTTGTTTAATTGATCTAATTTTGTAAGTCAATAATATAATGTTTAAAAGGTGTAATAGTTTGAAGTATTTGTAGAATCCCTTC